>NW_026727242.1:0-34998 GCF_029784015.1 Lycium ferocissimum | reverse complement strand
ATCAAACACGCCAAGCTAACCATACTCACCGCCTTTCGACTCAACGTATCCGCTACCACATTAGCCTTGCTTGGATGTTAAATAATGGTAATATCATAGTCCTTGAGCAACTCCATCTACCTATGCTGCCTCGAATTAAGCTCCCACTGATTGAACACATGTTGGAGACTACGATGATCCATGAATACCTCACAATGAACTCCATATAGATAATGTCTCCAAATCTTCGGAGCAAAGACCACCACTGCCAACTCTAAGTCATGAATGGGGTAGTTCTTCTCATGAACCTTCAATTGCCTCAAAGCACATGCTATCAACTTGCCTTCTTACATCAATGCACAACCCAACCTAATTCGAGAAGTATCACAATACATATTAAAGTCTTATCCTTTCACAGGTAATGCCAAAATCAGGGCTGAAGTCAATAAAGCCTTGAGCTTTTAAAAGCTCTTCTCACGCTCATTACACCACTGAAAAGTTGTATTCTTCTGAGTCAATCGAGTCAAATGGAAAGCAATAGATGAGAATCCCTTCATGAAACTGTCATGCCCCAAACTTGATCCTGGATGTAACATGCATCTGATGCTATGAATAACACCAAAAGCACCTTATAAATAATTAAAGGTCAAGTCCCTTTTCTAAAAGTATTTCATCATTAATTAGACAGGTTATAAATAACTAAGTAAATATCATGATCACAGTTTATGAAATAAAGTCAGCGGAAGTCTATAATAAATAACTTGTCAAAATGTAACAATACCCATGAGAGTCGAACAACGTGTAATGACCCGTTTGGTCATTATTGCACTTTTGACCTATTTACCATCGCTGGCCCTTTCCCGAGTCCTGTTAGTATGATTTTGACCCACGGGGGTGGGCGACATAGTTCTCGAGATAGTCGGGTGAGTTTTATGATGACTTATGTGAAATAGAGCCTTAAAGTGAAAAATATTAAACCAATAGTTGACTTTTGGGTAAACGGATCTTTTTCAGAAATCTGTCAATTTTGAGATGTCTAGATGGTCAATTATGACTTGGTGGGATATTCATTTCGGCTCACGAGGCACTCGAGAGAGTTTGGGGTTATTGTTTGGAAAGTTAGTCTTTGACCATCGGGTGTTGGCCCAATCAAATAGACATCTGTTGGGAATTCTGAGACCACGAGTGAGTCCGTAGCATATTTTTATGTGTGAATGCATGTCTAGTTTGTATCTAGAAGGTCTCGGGTGATTGTCAAATTTTGGAATCGAGTTTAGGAAAAACCAGAAGTTTTCTGGTGTCTGGTATCCTCCATAGTGGCACCAGATGCTCCATAGCGGACCTGCCGCAGTGGCGGCCAAGTCCACTATGGCAGGTGTGTTGGACTTATGGTAAGCCACCACAGCGGACGGGGATCCACTATGGCGGATGCGTGGTAGCGAGTGAGGTGCTGCTGGCGCTGTCCCGCTGTAGCGGACAAGGGACTGTTGCAGCGGATGACACGGACCGGATTCTATTTAATGCCTAGACAAAACCCTTCATTTCCTATCCCGTCATTTATTGTTCCTAAGCACCTTTGAGGAGATTTAAGGAGCTTTCAACCAGATTTCTCTTGAGGGTAAGTTATCCAACCTAGATTTCATTCATTCACTTTCCTTAAGCATGAATCCTTGATAGAAAATCTATAGAACTTAAGAAGGAAGATGGGGTTTGATGTTCCTTTCATAATTTGAGTTTTAGTCTGTCTAAATGAGATTTGTTGGTGGATTTGACTAATGTAAGCATGGAATTGGATGAATTAGTGACTAATAAGTTTGAATCTTCCATTTGTGTTGATGAGTTGAAAGATTGAAAGTTAGGGTTTATACCCAATTTGGGGCTTTTGACTTGAATGGTGAAATTGATCTATTATTGAGTTAATTTAGCAATTGAAGAGTAGTATTGAACTTCTAGAATGTTGGGTTACCAATTTCACCCTTGAAATACCCGTTTTACCCTTGTGGGCCCGTTTTTCTCCTTTTTCATAGTTGATTTCGATTTGAGAGAAGTATAGCAATATGAGTATTGTTGCTTCTTATTTCTATCTTAGAATTCGATGATGGATAGACTTTGAGTACTTGGAGGCTCTTCGGAATGGCAAGGCGAAGGTTTAATTGTTCACGGCTCCTGCTCGGCTACGAGATAGGTTACGGCTTCCCTTAAGATTAGACTTCGGTTAGCGAAGCATATGCAGAGTTAGTGATTGTCGAAGAAAGAACGTTACGGCTTCGGGTATGAAGTTGGGATGGATTACCTTGGTTGGTTCTGTTGTTTGATTGTATGCTTATTGCCTTGTTGTAATCTATTTGCTTGTTGCCACGTGTGTGATATTAGACTTGATACTTAGTCATCTTATCATGATTGTGAAATTGCTATCCCTCACTTATTTGGTATTATCTTGGATAGAGGAAAGAAATTGACTTATTACTTATATCGAGAGATGTATCCATGTGTGGCACGATTGATTTGATATGTTATCATTATTCATTGATAGTATGCATTGTACTCAGTCTCATCTTTCATGATACTCTGATATGAGCTGAGCTTGGTATTGTTGTTTGATTAAGTCTTATTGCCTTATTGTGATCTAATGGCTTGTCGCTACGTACGTGATACTAGACTTGATGTTTAGTTGCCTTATCATGATTGTGAACCCTTATCTCTCATTTATTGGTTGTTATCTTGTAAAGAGGAAGGATGTGATTTATTCGTGATATTGTGATGTGTTCATGTGTGGCATGATTGGTATTGATAGATTCTCATTGGCATTAATATCATTCATGCATTCATACTCATATATTTGGATCGGGTTGCGCGCTACTATATATATATATATATATATGTTGCGGGCTGTACGCCGAAGTAGGTACATGGACTTCGCGGGTCCCCCCTAGGTCATGACTGTCGAGGCATGGAGGTATTCCGCCCGGAGCGTGTGTGTACGATCATTACATTGGCCATTGCATATCATTGCATTGCACTCATTATCATCATCTCATTTTACATCTATCGATCGGATTTATTAGTTATACTGGTGTTTGTGGTTATTCTGAGGAAAGGTGGGAAACTTGGCAAACTTGTGTTTAGGTGCTTCACTATAGGCTATGATTCAGCTATTTGATCTTTCTGTACTTGAGTTCTTATTCTTGGACTGTGTTGTGTCTATACTTGTTTATGAGCATGTCTATTCTTCAATCTCTTTCTTTACATATGTTAGCCAACTGTGGTCAGCTTATGATGCCTAATCAGTACGTGTTATTTGTATTGATGCTACCTTGCTACACTCCTTTTCGGGGTGTAGAGTGTGTGACAGGATCTATTTTTGATCCTCGAGAGTGTTTCCCGAGACGGTGTTGTTGGAGACTTAGGGTGAGCTACTGCCAGATCTGCACCCGGAGTTTCCATTCTTCATATACTTGTCATCTACTTCCAGACAATATTCCTTTGATGTTATGAGCCTTGTATGGAAACATTCAGATAGTTCTTATTATATATTCAGACCTAGTGCTTATTAGTAGCTCTTGTACTGACTTAGACCATATGCCTTGGGTAGAAGATGTATTCCGCACTTATTCTCTTTTAATTGATATGAGATTCATTATTAATTACATTGTTCTTCCGCATTTATAGTTTGTATGTTGGGTAAGGGAAGGTTCGCCTACCAAGGTGGAAAATGGTAGGTGCCCGCACGACTAAACGATTTTGGGTCGTGACACAACGACTTCACGACTACCAACAAAATCAACAACTATCCATGGAGCATCTAATATGATAAAAGAAATAGTCTAACTTCAGGACGCAATCTGTAAACTAAAAGCAATAATAAAGATAGAGGGTGCCCTACGAACAAATTGTGAGTTCACCAAAAGACTGAAAGTAGCAAGCTCTCCTAGTCCGCACGTGTATAAGGAACTTGCTCCTCGACGTTACCTAACACACCATCAAAAACAACAATGGTATGCCTGAGTACTGGGTACATAATGAGTGTCTCCGGGACAATAGTTAACGTAAAATAATATATATATATATATATATATATATATATATATATATATATATATATATATATATATATATATATATATATATATATATAGCAAGAACAATCCGTGACTAAAACAAAGTCAGATAAAACAGTCATTAAAAGAGAATTAAATCACCTTCAATCCCCTATGCCATTTTATCAGAATTATGTCTTCCATTTATGATCTCAAGATTATCATCAAATCACTCACGAACAATCAAAATCATGCCCATATAGGCCAAATCAATAAAACGAAGGGATGATAACTTAAGGTTCCCTAAACCCGAGTAGAAGCACCACATCGGGGTTGTTCACCCTCGATGGCTATCTTTCCTCCCGAATAGCTAGGCAAAACCACTTCGGGGTTATGAACCCTTGATGGCCACTCATCCTCCCGAATGCTAGGGAAATCCAACTAGGATCCATAGTGACTACCCTTCCTCTCGAGTAGCTAAGCCAAACAGAAACAATAGAAATTATGGCATAGTAGCCGAATCATAACAATAGCATAGAAGTCGAATCACTCATTATGGATTATTTTCAACATCCTGTTTGTAGGGATACGTCAAGTCATTAATAGGTTGAGAAACCATATTACAGTAATTCAATAAGTTTCAACTTCAACAAAGCCCGTTCATAGGCAAAACATAGAAAATATCCATGTTTATAGCCGAGCAAGGCCCATGACAAGTCCTACGAGATGCAAGATTGACCCGCTAAATGCACACCTGACGCACAACGTGACAGTAACACATGATTTTTGGTGTTCAACCTACGAAATGCATCTTATTAAAACGGTCATAACATTTTACTCACATGTTTGTTTTAGCTCCACCTTATATTTTTGGAAAGGTATTTCAAAGACCTACAACTTTCATGTTTTGAGTTTTCTCATATTTCTAATGCAACTACTCGAAATCTGACCATAAGTGAGAAGTTCCTTAGACTTAGACGAATTTAAGAGCTCTTATGAACTTCACAATTTGGTTTGACTTCAAAACTATTATCTTTCACCCGAACTCATCCCGAAAGGATTCATATAGCTAAAATGCCATCTTAATACCAATTTTACCCATTCACACCTAACTCAAATTTACGGAATGTTACATTATCCCTCTCTCAGGATCATTCATCCCCGAATGAAAGTCCTGGCCCAAGATTTTTTGCACTAAACCTCAAGTTTTCAGATTTTTGCTAGAGTTCTTTTGTATTGCAATCTATCCCATCATACGACTCTGTTACTACCCTAATAATAACCATATGGTCCTCATAGGGACTCCACAACTACTACATACAAGCTGAAACATGAAATAGGTAATTCACACCTTTAGTCTACACTTTCGCTAGGATTCGATAATCAGAAGGTTCAACACATACCTGGAGTAGGGAATAAGTGGGGGTATTATAGCCTGAGTGCCATTAACGGCAACTAGATGGTAACTTTGCCCCTTCGAGATCATCTTACGAGCCATAAGCTAAGAAATAAATCTACCTTGAGGCTTAGCTATGTCACCTTTCAATTCGATAATAGGTTCATCAAGAAATTCAAGCCTAACTATTTTAGATCGGCAAGCCGGAGCTGCATAATACTTGGAAAGTCAGTCTATCCCCGTAATCATACCAAAATTCACCACTCTAATCTTATCAAATCAGAAGTAGTCTCATGACCCTTAACTACAACTATATAGTCTCTATAGATTCTAGAAGCAATAACGAGGACACTAGCAGGATCATTGAAAAGGGCTCTAATAATTGTTTGGGTTCCACACCAAAATCAAGGGAAAAATATAGAGTTACATAAGAGAAATTTCAAACCCAGATCGATTGAGAATACGCATCAAGAGAACAAATAATTATAATACCTGTGACCACAATGTCAGAGGCTTCAGCTGCCTCCCTACGAGTCAAACCATAAAGTCGAGCTTATCCCTCATTAGCGGTCTTAGCAACCACTTTACCAGTTCTTACCACGAGCATTAGGACCGTTTTTAGTGTTATCAGCAAGCCGATACCTAAGAGCAGATGGATTATTTCTCTAGCTAGAAGAGTTAGCCATTTCACGTAGCCACTTCCTATACTCCCTCTTGATATGACCCCTTCTACCACAATGATGATAAACACGATCCTCCCATCCAGATGAAGGTAGATCTCCACCTGAGAATACCTATTCCGTTGTTGCTTCTACGTCCCTGTCTACCAGATGGAACATTAACATTAGACTGAGCAACAGACTGATCAGGTGTTGAATATCCTTTCTGTTGCTCTCCATCATATGCACCACTGAAACCACCCGCAGATCGGGCCTTCTTACTCTGAGGTTCCTCCAACACTTCTTGACCTCTCCAATTTTCTTGTTGTTCAGCAAATCCAACCAAAGATGAAAAGGTACAAGTAAGGGACATAGTAGTAACAACACATGCAGACTTAATACATGGTGCCAAACCTCGCACCAACCTACTCAACTTATACTTTTCTGTTGGAATCATGTACATAGCGTACCTTTCCAAACGAGTAAACTTCAAACTATACTCACGAACATACATGGTACCCTGCTCGATTCTGATATGACCCTACTAGGCACACCTCGCTTGAAGGCTCACATTGAAGACCAAGGCATGGAACTCCAATCCATTCAAGCTAGGAGGATGACCAAAGGAGCATTGGAGACCCATGGAGAGGCACACAACCCCATAAAAGGCCTATGAAGTATGGAAAGTAGCTTGGAGAGGAATGAGAGAAGAAGCTACAAGAAGAAGGCCAACACTCAAAGTGGCTAGAGTAGCAAAGGACGAAATGCAAATGTGGCTAGACGTGCAAAGAAGGGCCATGGATACAAAAGGGTCACAATTGCAAGCTTGAGGCTTGGATGATGGCTATATGTGCAAGAGGAGCCATTTTCGAATTTCAAGCCAACATCCAACTAGCCAAACAAGGCCCTTGCCTCATTAATGGCATTTTTGTAATAACTAGCCTAGCTCTTAAGTCTCTTAGTATAAATACTAGACTTAGTTATTTTCATCATAGATTATGTTGAATGAAGAAACTCTTATTAGAGATTGTAGTTGGTAGCTTTAGGTTAATATAGATTGTTTGGTTGGTTAACCAAGTGTGACTTCCTAGTTGTGAAGTGAATTGTTTATTTCCATCGAATTCAATGTTGCTCATTTGTGGATTCATTTGAGTCGTTTGTTGATTCGAATTGCTTAGGTTCTAGGGTTTGTAAATCCGATTGGAAGGGTTAGGGTTTAATATACCCTTTCTTGTCCATAGATTTCTTGCTCTTGGGTCAAGTATCTATCCATCTATCTTCTTCCACCTTTATTTTGATTTTCTTGTTCTTTTGTTTTTCTAGATTTTCCCTAGGTTGAATCTTATCATTTGGTATCAGAGCATAGGCTAAGAGATTGTTCTTACAATTTCTAATCCTAGGCTCAAAATCTGAAAATCACAAAAAAATAAAAAAAAAAGAAAATTCGAAAATTATTTTGTGGTGTGATCTTGTTGTTTTTGAATTTAGATTTGAGTTTATTGAGGTGGAAAACATCTAAATCCGAAGTTTGAAGTTGTTTGGGTGGGTTTTGAAGTTTTCACCATTGAAGCTTCATCAAAGCTTGAAGAACTCAAAAGTGGGTTTAGTGATTGAGAAGCAATTAAAGCAAATTAAATATTGGGCTTTGTTCTCTAAGTGATAAGGAGCTTAGATCTGAAATTTGGAGCAAAAACGAGTTGATTTGGTCCTAGATTGCATTTGGGTGTTCTTGGTGTTCTTAAGAACATTCATGTCTTCATATTGGAGAAGAAGACCAAAGAAGAGGGTTTGATCCAAAGGTTTTTCCAAAGACAAGTGGAAAGTTGTTTGTTGGGCCAAAAAGGGGAAGTCCTAGGTTGTGTGGGGCCCAAGACGTCATCAGATCCAAGAAAATTCGGTCCAAACTTTGAGAAACACGAGATCGATACGAAATCACTGAAACCACTATACGGTCCCACATACGGACCGTATAAATTTTACGACCCGTATAATTTGGTCCGTAAAATTTGAGGTCCGAAGGTTACATTCTGTAAGTGATTTACGGTGGAAAAATACGGACCGTAAAAATTGTACGGCCCGTAAATTTTGGTTCGTAAATTAGGTACCAGATTTTTGAGTTTCTGTCCCTGTTCTACGGACACCTTTTACGGTCCGTGAATTATATACGGACCGTATAATTTTCACAATCCAATCCGTGAATTTAAGGTACATTTTCAATTCCAAATTTTCACTTCATCTCAATTCATTTCTCAAAAACTTCTTGAGCCGTGATTGTAAGTGATTGTTTCCCTATTCCTTAGGTAGGGAACAAAAAAAAAAAAAAAAAAAAAAAAGTATAGAATTTTAAAAATTTTCGTTATTTCAAATTGATGCATTGGATCAATTGAGGCTTCAAGACCCCATTTTCAAATTATCACCTACCCGAGTCCGAAATTTTATTTATTTTCCGATTTTAGCATTCCAATTTCTTGTGTCTCTCAACTAGTAACCATTTAGTAGTTGCTCCTACTTGTGTTTACTAGTTCTTGTGTCCGCATTTCTTTCGTGCTAATTTCTTTCAAAGCTCTTCTTCGTTTTATTTCGTCGAAAACTTTATTGGCTCTCGTCCGTTTTGCTTTTGAGTCGTCGTCATTCATCTAAACAAGAATCCATTCTACCACAAAGGATAAGCAACGTGTGAATTTGATTGGGCGAGCGATTCATCAACAACTTCGAAAGAGCACGGAGTGTGGTAAGGTTGAGAGTTCAATACGAGTGAAGTGAGGCTTTTATTACTAATCTTGTTTGCTAGTTTTGCGGTCATCATGTCTAACCAAGGTGATAGAACGCAAGACGTAGTAGATATGTCATCCATAGCAAGTTCATTGGCTATGATCATGAATCAAATCTCGGGCATGCAAACGGGTATGGAAGAGATGAGAGGAGAAATGAATGGGAAGTTGAAGGCTATGGATGAACGGATGGTGAGTATTGAGAAAGTTCAAATGGAGGGTTCGAGTAGAATGGGCACTCCTCGATCTAGGAATGAAGGTGATGGGGATAGAACACAAGATACCACTCCAACCATTACTCCGGGACAAGCCCATGCCTTGTGCAATCCCAACACCACAACCACCTCCACCCAAAGAATTCCACTACCCCGTACAACTAACCTTCCATCCCAAAACTCCACTTTCCAAAACACCAATCGACAAACCTACCCCCACGTTTACCAACACAACCCGAATGAGGCAATCCCTCAAGTACCTTTACAACAAACACCCCAAGCTCCACCCCAAAACCAAACACATGATCCCTTTCCTAACCAAAACCAATACCAACGCCACTACCAATACCCCATGAATGAAGAGAGAGTATGATGACTATCCACAAGGAAGGTGGTGGGATGATAACCGGCAAGGAGGAGGCGTGGAGGAATGAATAATCGGGGGGAGGGGAGGAAGGGAGGTTTTGAGAGGATTCGGGCCATGACCCTAGATTCCAAGGTCATGTAGACTTAGGAAGGGCCCAAGGTTATGAGGACCGGGAAGATGTCAAGATAATGAGCGAAATTTGAACACCATCAAGGTGAACCTTCCTACGTTCAAGGAGGAAGCAATCCGGAAGAATTCCTTGAATGGAAATTGCAAAGTGAGCGCATCTTCCTCACGAACAATGTGTCCGAGGCCAAAAAGGCAAAGTATGCCCTCACTCAATTCGAGGGATACGCTTCTACTTGGTGGGAATCCAAGAAGTTACAAAGAGCTCAACAACACATCTATGATCTCCCAACTTGGAACGACTTGATTGAGCTCATGGAGACTAGGTGGCTTCCATCCACATACCACCAAGATGCACTCAAAAGGTTGTACATGTTGAAGCAAGGGTTGAAAAGTGTGGAAGCGTACTTTGATGAGTTTGAGGACTTGCGGATGAAGTCCAAGATAGAAGAGCATGAAGAGTACACTATTATAAGGTTTGTAGCCAACTTGAATCGGGACATCTCTAAACCGATGAGGCTCAAGACTTATAATAGTCTTGAAGAGGCATTCCATGATGCATCCAAGGTTGAAGCGGATCTAAAAGAAGAGAGGTCTTACAAAGACAAAAGCAAAATATCTTCAACTTGGAACCAAGGGAAAGAGAAGTGGAAGCCGTCCACTGGGAGAAGCCCAAGATCACTACTCCCACTCCTCAAGCTAAGTTTGATTACAAGGCTAGAGGAGGCGACCAAGCCAAAGGAGGTAACAACGTTAAACCTAACTTCCCTCGTCCATCTACCATTCAATGTTTCAAATGCCAAGGTAGAGGACATATTGCCGATGAGTGTCCCAACCGGAGGACTATCACTATAGTGAGAGACGGGTATCGAACCGATGATGAAAATGAGGGCGTGGTTGGTCATGATAAGGAAGGAAAAAGTAGTGAGTGTGAGGGTGATTCCGAGAGTGAAGTTGAATTGAATTATGAGGAGGCTTTGAATCATGCTATTGTTGCTCGAAGATCCATGGAAGCTCTAGCTAGGGAAGAGAGTGACCAACGGAAGAACTTGTTTCATGCTAGGTGTAAGATTTTGGACAAGGTTTGTTCCTTGATAATTGATGGTGGGAGTTGCACTAATGCGGTTAGCCAATTCTTGGTTGAAAGTATGAAAGTTCCCACAAGAAAACACCCTAGCCCCTACAAGCTACAATGGTTCAATGAAAGTGGAGAAATGCGGGTGACCAAGAAGCGATTATCCAATTAAGCATTGGAAGATATTCGGATGAAATTTTATGTGATGTGGTACCAATGCAAGCGTGCCATATTTTGCTTGGGAGACCTTGGCAATTTGATGTGGATGCTCAACATAGTGGGCGGACCAACAAGTATTCTTTTGTGGTCAAAGGTAAAAAGTATGTCCTTGCTCCATTGACTCCCCATGAAGTCCGTGAAGACTATAGAGTCATGAAGGAGTTACGTGAAAAGATGAAAAATGAGGAAATGGTTGTGAGCGAAAAGGAGACCTTAGTTGCTCAAGGAGGACAAGGTTCGACCCAAGGAAAGAGTAAGAAGTGTATGGTCGCTAGAGGAATGTTAGGAGGAGAGGAAAGGTGTGGTGAGGAGAAGGACTTGGTGCCAAGTCAAGCTAACCCCTCTAACTTTTCTATTCCTTCTAGTTGTCCTGTTCCTTTTGTAGGTACTTATGTGGATGATCACCCCAAAGAGGACATGGATCCGAGTTTCCAAGTTCCTTTGGAGGGAGGCCAATACAAGGAACTTGACCAAATTGACAAAGGTGATGTGCTTCAACAAAGAGGTAACAAAGCTAACCCTTCTACTTACGCAAATGTGGATCACTTTGTGCTTGATGAACAATTGAGTAGAGGTCAAGTTTTGCCTTGTGAGGGAATTAGTGACCCTTTGTTAATTGATGATGTCTTGGTGAAAAGTGCTTACACACTAGTTGATCCTTTTGATGACTATATTGGCTCTTCTTGCAAGAGTAAATTGTGTCCATCTAGTGGTAACACTTGTGTTGATATTGATCCTTTTGAGAGTGAACTTGCTTATTTTGGATGTGATCTTGTGATTGGGCATACTCTCTTCAAGGATGATAATTTGCTTGATAAAGACATAGTGGATGATTGTGAAATGCATGACCTTGTGTTTTGTGATGTTGAAAATGAATCCATTCTTTGGAATCACAAAGTCACCAAAATTCCACTATGGTATGATGATCCATTTCTTGGTGAGGAAAACCTCCTCTTGAGGGAATGTGACTTGATTGCTAAAATGAATTACTTTGAAAAGGAGGGTAAAACTTGGCTACAAATTGCTAGCAATACCTTGTGTGATACCTTTCCTTATGACCTCTTTGCTTATAAAACCCTTTGTATGTTGTTGCTTAAGTTTACGATGGGTTTTCAAGAGGGATGTGTAGACCATGACCCGAGGCATATCTTTGTTTATGACCCCGGTGTAGTGTCCTCTTGTTATGTCTTGGTAGTGAAACCATTGTTTGAGGAGACTAGTGTAGAGGGTTGGGCTCTAGGTTGGAATGACCTTACACTTAGTCAAAATGAAGGTAGAACTTGCTTGGGGAGTGAGTTATTTCTTGAATTTTGGGGAATTCACCTTGTTGAAATCCCATGTATGCACTCCCTATGCATGATTATTATTGATGTGTGGTTGTACCACAAATTTGTTCATCCTTGGCATGATTATGTGGTTATTATTGTGTGTGCTAACCCTCAATCTTTGAGGAGTATGTTGTCTTCCATCTTCCTTTGGTTTTTTCAAGGTTCGGATTCGAGGACGAATCCTTTTCAAGAAGGGGAGGATGATATGACCCTACTAGGCACACCTCGCTTGAAGGCTCACATTGAAGACCAAGGCATGGAACTCCAATCCATTCAAGCTAGGAGGATGACCAAAGGAGCATTGGAGACCCATGGAGAGGCACACAAGCCCCATAAAAAGGCCTATGAAGTATGGAAAGTAGCTTGGAGAGGAATGAGAGAAGAAGCTACAAGAAAGAAGGCCAACACTCAAAGTGACTAGAGTCGCAAAGGGACAGAAATGCAAATGTGGCTAGACGTGCAAAGAAGGGCCATGGATACAAAAGGGTCACAATTGCAAGCTTGAGGCTTGGATGATGGCTATATGTGCAAGAGGAGCCTTTTTTCGGATTCAAGCCAACATCCAACTAGCCAAACAAGGCCCTTGCCTCATTAATGGCATTTTTGTAATAACTAGCCTAGCTCTTAAGTCTCTTAGTATAAATACTAGACTTAGTTATTTTCATCATAGATTATGTTGAATGAAGAAACTCTTATTAGAGATTGTAGTTGGTAGCTTTAGGTTAATATAGATTGTTTGGTTGGTTAACCAAGTGTGACTTCCTAGTTGTGAAGTGAATTGCTTATTTCCATCGAATTCAATGTTGCTCATTTGTGGATTCATTTGAGTCGTTTGTTGATTCGAATTTCTTAGGTTCTAGGGTTTGTAAATCCGATTGGAAGGGTTAGGGTTTAATATACCCTTTCTTGTCCATAGATTTCTTGCTCTTGGGTCAAGTATCTATCCATCTATCCTCTTCCATTTCTACTCTTCTTCCACCTTTATTTTGATTTTCTTGTTCTTTTGTTTTTCTAGAGTTTCCCTAGGTTGAATCTTATCAGATTCTCTCGAACTTAGTAGCCAGAGCAAACCTCTCCTCACCAGACATAAACCTCTCCATAAATGCCTCCTCAAATTCAGCCCAAGTAGGAGCCGGAGCATTGGTACCTTGCTCAGTCTCCCACAATTCGAACCAAGCATGAGCAGCAACTTTCAATTAGTATGTTGCGAATTCCACAACTTCAAAACCATGGGCACTCATTGACCTTAGAGCTTTGAAAGTCTCTTTCATAAGGTACTAGGGATCATCTTCGTCTCGCGAACCAAAGAACTTGGGCGGACTCAGCCCTGGAAAGTGCTTAAGTCTTCCCCCAACTACAAGTTCCGGATCTGCATCGCTACGTTGATGTTGGACTGCCACAAGGGTGGTAGGCATCTAGATCGCATTCTGCATCGACCCAATATCAGCCACGTTTGCAGTAGGAGCAGCTGGTGCTGGGGTGGTGCTTAGTCTTCATTGCCGTTCTCAACTCCATCATTAGTCTCAGCAGCGGCATGGTTAGTGATCCTAGCAAGTCGTCTGCCAGATGATGAACCAGAAGCACCATTGCTTCCTGGATTAGTAGCCCTCGCACGATTTAAAGCCATTTCTGCGAGGCACAAATTAATAGACGTGTCAGAACGATCCTATAGGAAGTTCAAGCTCTATTTCACAATCTAGAATCAAGAAGAATGAGAAACACCTATACATGTCTTGCTAGTCATACATCCATACAGGGAGCTAGTCTGCACGAAAAAGACTTCACTAGACACAGCTCCACAGACAATCCTAGGACACTTCTAAACCTAGGCTCTGATACCAAGCTTGTCATGCCCCAAACCCGACCCTGAATGTAACAGGCTTCCGATGCTATGAACAACATCGGAAGCACCTTATAAATAATTAAAGGTCAAGTCCCTTTTCTAAAAGTCTTTCATCATTTAATTAGATAAGTTATAAACAACTAAGTAAAGATCATGTTCACAAATTATGAAATAAAGTCAGCGGAAGTCTATAATAAATAAGTTGTCAAAATGTAGCAACACCCATGAGAGTCAAACAACGACTTCACGACTACCCATAAAATCAACTATTATCCACGGAGCCTCTAATAAGATAAAAGAAATAGACCAACTTCAAGACGTAACCTGGAAACTAAAAGCAATGATAAAGATAGAGGGTGCCCCACGAACAAGGTTTGGGCTCACTAAAATACTGAAAGTAGCAAGCTCTCCTAGTATGCATGCATATTAGGAACTTGCTCCTCGATATTACCTAACACACCATCAAAAACAATGGTATGCCTGAGTACTGGGTACACAGTGAGTGTCTCTAGGACAATAGTTACTTTAAAATAATATAATATAATGCAGTAAACAATGTGCCTAAAGCAGTTCAAAATCCAGAGATAAAATAGGTCATTAGTAGAAACCATTAAGAGAGAATTAAATCACTTTCAAACCACTATGACATTTTATCAGAATTACGTCTTCCATTTATGAACTCAAGATTATCATCAAATGACTCACGAATAATAAAAATCATACCCATCCAGGCCAAATCAATAAAATAAAAGGATGACCACTTAAAGTTCCCTAAACCCGCATAGAAGTAGCATATCGGGGTTGGTCACCCTCGATGGCCATCCTTCCTCTCGAATAACTAGGCAAAACAACTTCGGGGTTATGAACCCTCGATGGCCACTCTTCCTAAAGAATGGCTGGGCAAACCCCACTAGGATCCATAGTGACTACCCTTCCTCCCGAGTAGCTAGGCCAAACAGAAACAATAGAAATCATGGCATAGTAGCCGAATCACAATCATAGAATAGAAGCCGAATCACTCATTATGGATTATGTTCAACATCCTATTAATAGGGATACGTCAAGTCATTAATAGGTTGAGAAACCATGTTCCAATAATTCAATAAGTTTCAACTTCAACAAATCCTGTTAATAGGCAAAACACAGGAAATATCCAAGCTTTCGAAATCAAGTTTAAAACGCCCTTTATAAGGGTAAATCATGTTCAAAGTTTAAAGCTTTATAAATCAGTTTCACCAATCCTTTGATAGGAAGAATCACGTATACATATATATAGTATGATACACCTAAGATTCCATGAGGGCTTGTCCCTCACGCATATGAAACCTTGCCATAGAATACATTTTTAAAGGTTGAAAAAGTATGTTCGAAAAGAGACATGCCTCTAATACCGCTAAAATGTTACCAACCAGAATTTACGAGGTTCAACAATCACTCTACAATGGATTTATATGAGAAAGATTAGAACTTTAATCGTTTCTTCAAGCTTTCCTTCAATTTCGGAAACTAGGGTTTTTTTCTACGCCTTAACACTGATCTTGAACCTCATATGAATCATTCATAGATTCTAATTGCGTATCATAATCTATATTAGCCTAAAAGCCATCAATAATATCAGGAAAACCTAAGCTCATACCTTTTAGACGAATTTCTACAGGTCCCTTCTTCTCATGTCTTGAGTTTTCAAGAATCTAAGGTTTAGAGAGATGAACTAGGTCAATTTGATGTTAGATTGATGTAGTAATGATGGGAATTGATCAAGAACTTACCTTAGATGTTTTGGGGAAGTTTTAGGGTTGTTTTTCTCTCAAAAGGTTGGCCAACACTAAGTGGAATGAAGATTTTAAGAAGATTTCACATTCTCAGGTTTGTATAGCCGAGCAAGGCCCGTGACACGTCCTATGAGATGCAGGAGTGACCTGCTAAACTCAAACCTGACACACAATGAGACAGTAACACATGATTTTTGGTGATCAACCTGCGAAATACAAGTTGAGCCGCGGACCGATCCTGCGAAATGCAGGTTAGTAAAATGGTTATAACGTTTTACTCATAGGTTCATTTTAGCTCTACCTTACGTCTTTGGAAAATTATTTCAATGACCTACAACTTTCATGTTTTGAGTTTTCTCAGATTCCTAACGTAACTACCCGAAAACTAGTCATAAGTGAGAAGTCCCTTAGACTTAGATGAATTTAAGAGCTCTTATGAACTTTATAATTTGGTTTGACTTCAAAACTACTATCTTTCACCCGAACACATCCCGTAGGGATTCATATAGCTAAAATGTCATCTTAATGCCAATTTTACCCATTCACACCAAACTCAAATTTATTGAATGTTACAGAAACGACGATAGTAACTCGCTAAGCCTACAAAACTCCGAATCTCAGTTACCAAAGTAGGCCTAGCCCAATCTCTGACTGCCTCAATCTTCTTGGGATCCACCATGATGCCAACCTTCGACACTACATGCCCTAAGAATACCACCGAGCTAAGCCAAAACTCACACTTTGAAAATTTAGCATGCAACTTCTTCTCTTTCAACAACCCAACCACGATCCTCAAATGCTTCTCATGGTCTTCCTTGCTACGAGAGTACACAAGGATGTCATCGATGAAGACAATAGCAAACGAATCCAAGTAGTTCTTAAATATCCCATTCATCAAATCCATGACAGTTATAGGGGAATTTGTAAGCACGAAAGACATCATCAAGAACTCACAGTGACCGTAGCGGGTCCTAAAGGCCGCCTTCGGAATATCCTCCGCTCTAATCTTCAATTGATGGTAGCCCGATCTTAAATAAATCGTATAGAACACCAACGCACCCTAAAGATGATCGAACAAGTCATCAATGTAGGGTAATGGATACTTGTTTCGAATAGTAATCTTGTTCAACAGTCGATAGTCGATACACATTCGCATGGTACCATCTTTTTTCTTCAAAAACAGCACGGGAGCACCCCTAGGGGAAACACTAGGTCTAATGAACTCTATCACGACCCAACTAGAGGGCCATGATGGGTACCTGGAGCTGGCCCACCGAGCACCACCTTTCAGACTTATCATCAAACTCAACCTGAATATACACCATTCTCAACACAACTTATCATGAAATGAACTTCAAACATCTCTCAAAACATACATATACATAAGCCCATGAGACTACAAAATGACAAACAGAACATATACACCAAGAGATCGCATAACATCTATACCCACACATATGTATATACGATCCTCTAAGTAGAGTATTGGAATCATAAGGAAGGGACAGGACCCCGCCATGCCCCAAATATGTACACAAAAGAATATACCAATAAGCGGCAACTCCGGAGTAATGGAGTGCTCCTGTAAATCTACTGATAAAGCTCCTAAGCGTCTGTGCCATCTCCCTGTCTACCTGCGGGCATGAACGCAGCGTCCATAAAAGAAAGGATGTCAGTACGAACAATGTACTGAGTATGTAAGGCATGTATAACAACATAATCAAGAAATAAGAGAGCATAAGATAAAGAGATAACCTGTAACTGATTGCCTCTTAAGGCGGAGTCATGCATACTAACTTTTACTCTTAAAATAAAATCATTTCACATGTATATGTATATAAGTAAACTGTCTGAGTCATATATAATCATTAGCCCGCGTCCGGGGTAATCATCTCACACCGCCCACTAGTTGTGACTGCCCGGCCAACTAAGCACGATGTAATCATCATCATAGCCTCCCACTACGCTCATCGTAGTGGTGTTTGCCCGGCTAACTAGGAACGGTGTAATCATACATATACATAACATAAAGCAAGCATGAGAGCCCAAGTGAAAGCCGTAACTCTATCAGAATGATGTAAGGTCGGTAACCTCCGACTATATTATGGATCAAACATTATCGCTAGGTCTCACCTTGAAGGAACTAATATCATGAGGTGAGATGGCCAACAATGAATAACATCAAGGAAATTATGATATAAGATCATTAAGCACATATAGCATTAATTCATAAACTTTGGAATCTCTAGAAGTAAAATCATCATTATCATAGAACACATCTTATCTTTTTCTCATAAGAAGCTCTTAAGAATCTTTAACTTTCATCTTTTGGGACGTAAGAAGGTCATGGAAATATAGAAAGTAAATCGTAATATAGGAGTCATGCCTTTGAACGAAAGGGGCTAGCTTTAACATATCTTTACGTCTCTTTAACTTTATCGACTAAACGCTTTCCTTCCAAGCTCACAATTCTACATACAAGAGAAGTCGTACTAATGTTAGATCATTAGGAACATGCTTAAGTCTAAACTAAAGCAACTAAGAGCTAACGAAAACTGAGCAGCATTTCCTTTGTTTCGACAACTTTCTCCATATAGTAAACATCTCCCTAAAATCAATAGCAACACCCACAATACCATAGTCAATAGACTTCTTCAAGTTAAGCATTGTTCAATTATCAAAACTCCCTTTCAAAGTTATCTACATCAATAACGACAACACAACACCATATTCATCTACATAAAATAATTCCTCAACGTCATTAATATCATTCATAACAAGATTATACTCATAGCATACTAAGAATCATGACTCAAGTTAACTTACTACTCAAAATACCCTTAAATCCATACTTGAGCTTCATATTCTATTTTCTTCTCTCATCCAAGTCATTGAACCACTCAAACACTCCTAATAACATGAAATAGATGTAAAACTCACCTTTGATCATATAAGGATGAACTTTGGATGAATATACTTCACTTGAGAAAACCCCAACTTCAATACCAAAGGAATTCTTGGCTTCTATAAACCCTAGTGAGCCTCTTTGCACTTGATTCTCTTGATTCTTGGTGTTTAATATTTGATTTCCCTTAGATTTATGTTAATATGGTGTGGCGAATGTTCTAGAGCTTTCAAGATTTGTGGAGAGTGTGGGAAATGAATAAATGATCATGGGTCACATGTATATATATATATATATATATATATATAAAGAGAAAAATCTGGAAAAAGTGACCCAATTGAGTTATACGGACACTTATACGGTCCGTATAAGTGACCGTATAATACCACCAGGGACTAACCTTCTCTGGAAGGGTCATACGAACCCTTATACGGACCGTATAAGTGGTCGTATAACTCAATTTTTCTGAAATTGCTCTCGTTGATTCGTTTGATCTCAAATCCTTATGGAACCTTCTTGGCACTTGTATAACACTTCATTAACCATCTAAGGAGCCCTATAGCTTCAAGACATTCCTAAATAATCATTAGCTCGATAATTACGAAACCTTCCCAAACACAACATATACTTTACTTCCTTCGACGAACTTAATTTCTCCGATTCGTAATACTTCAAAAATTTTGTAGTATACACCTTTAAGCTACCAAATACCCTTCTTAAGGTAATATGGACTTCATGTTCACCTTAAGCTTGCATTAGTTTATTCATATCACAACAACACGAAATGTCCGAGGTGTAACATTCTCCCCCCCTTAGGAACATTCGTCCTCGAATGTTAAGTTCTCGGGGATTCTACAAAAATTTGGCCAGAGTTTCCCCTGTAATATGGCACTACCATCCTATCACAACATCCCAAAATATATTGCCCCACAGGGCTTCAAACAACAACAGAAAGCATGGCCACACACGACCAAGAAAGCATCAAAAGAAACATTACATACCTACGGACAATGGCGTCTCGCCCTGAGCATCTTCTGGGGGTGGAAACAAATGCGGATATCTGGACTTCATATCTTCTTCTGCTTCCCAAGTCATCTTCTCTCTATTATTGTTTCTCCACAGGACCTTAACTGAGGCTACATCTTTGGTTCTTAGTCTTCGCACTTGCCTATCTAGAATGGCAATGGGTACTTCTTCATAAGCCAATTTCTCAGTAACTTGAACATCATCTACAGGCACGATTCTATAAGGATCTCCAACACACTTGCGGAGCATCGACACGTGAAAAACTGGATGGACTGATTCAAGCTCTGGAGGTAAATCTAGTTCATAAGCCACTTTGCCTACTTTGCGTACAATATTGTAAGGTCCAATATGCCGGAGACTAAGCTTCTCCTTCTTTCCAAATCTACCTTTCAATAGTGAAACTTTCAGGAATACCCAATCATTAACTTGGAATTCCAAGTTTCATCGACGGTTGTCTGCATATGATTTCTGACGACTCTGAGCTGTCAACAACCAGTCTCGAATTAGCTTGATATTCTCTAACGCTTGTTGAATCAATTTTAGACCTATTAGTTGTGTCTCTCCTACTTCAAACCATCCAATTGGCGATCTACACTTCCTTCCATACAGAGCTTCGTATGGGGCCATCTGAATACTGGAATGATAGCTATTGTTATATGCAAATTCAATAAGTGGCAAATGATCATCCCAATTACCTCTGAAATCTAATACACATGCCCGCAACATATCCTTCAAGGTCTGAATAGTGCGTTCAGCTTATCCGTCAGTTTTGTCACGACCCGACTACGGGCCATGACGGGTATCCGGGGCTAACCACCGAACACCGCTCATCCTGTTACTTATCTGCTCTCATTCATAACATGTACTCATAATCATGGAAAGCTATTTGCATTTGAAACATATTTGCTTTTATAAACATAAGCTCTTCGGCTATCAAATTAGTAGTATACATATGCATGCATATACATGAAGACTCTGGGACCATACTACCCACACATGCGTATCTACGAGCCTCTACTAGAATACTAGACATATGGACGGGACAGGACCCCGTCATGCCCAATCATGAATATATACATATATGTACCAAAAGAATAGTCAATGGCACCTCCGGAAAATGGAGTGCTCTCAAACAGCTACTATCTCCTATGGATCTGCACCGTCTCCCTGCCTACCTGTGGGCATGAACACAGCGTCCAAAGAAAACGAACGTCAGTACGAATATTGTACTGAGTATGTAAGGCAGGAATGAAGTAAGCATAATAAGGAAATCATAAGCCAAGAGATGAGGATACAACCTGTGTACTCTTGTAAGTATAGATACATTTCATATACTGTCACGACCCAACACCGTAGGCCGTGACTAGTGCCCGAATTGGGCACCCAAACACATTCATAAACCCGAATCGCAAACAGATGGCTTATACAAATACAAATATCCAACGCTGTCTCAGATTATATCAAACTGTCGCAACATATCTCAAACACAGCCATATATATATATCAGAAGCCGACAAGGCTATCAAATGGCGCAACGGCCCAAAACATATACAAATGCAAGCCGACGAGGCTGCCACGGCGAATGGGATCGCCCAAAACAAATAACATACAAACACAATCGTACGTAACGGGCATAACCCACATACATGTCCACGTACCTCTAAACAGACAAAAATGTAATCATATGACGGGACGGGCCCCGCCGTACCCCCGAACAAATATATACAAATGCAACGAACGAATATATACCAAAATATGGCTCCGGGAATAAGAGTGAGCACCCCAACGACGAAGAGGGTGTCCTAAACAGGTGGATCACCAAACTATGCGTCTGAACCTGTAGGCATGAAACGCAGCCCCCGAAGAAAGGGGGTGGGGTCAGTACGAAATATGTACTGAGTATGCAAAGCAGAAAATATAGTATACAAATCGGAATCATACTCGAACAGAAGTACAGAAAGTAAAATGCATTTCCAAAGTATCAAAATGTTTACTTTCAGAAATACAAGTCATGCATAAGGCTCAGAAAATATGGTCGCCCGCCCGTCGATGGCGCCATAACACAGCATAACACCAGAAGGTTTCAAATCTCCGTATCCCCGTCAAACATCATACACAGCATAACGCCATACACAGCATAACACCAAACATAAGTGGAACCCGGCCCCCTAGCGAGGAGCTCGGTGAACCATAGTCACAGCATAACACCGGAATATAACAGAGTGCGCACGACAACAGAACCGGCCCGGGACTCGGCGAAAGATATAACAGAATGCACGAACGGAGTCGTGAGTAACCATATGCATAAAATCATTATCATAGACTCAAATGATAAGTAAAATTACCATACTTAAAATCGGGATATTAATCGTATCATGTTTTGCCAAAAGTTATCCGAAGTACATAAAGGGAAGCTGCGGGGCCCACGGATGGGTATCGACCCGAGTCGGGCCCGCCTATGAAAACAAACTCATCTTATGTCATAAAAACTCCTACGAGCATATCGAGGCAATCCGAGCCTTTCTGTGAAAGATACGGGCGTTCGTAGTTACGGAACTTTTTAAAGGCCAAACTTTTTATGCAAAAGTTGAAAATCAAATATTTCAAAGACATAATAGCCAATATTTCATCATACCAACATACGAATTCTAAGAAACGAATAAGAGTCATAAACATGCTCGGATTGCGAGAATAGAATTTCCTCGAGGCTCGTGTCATGGCCTATTTGTAACTAAGTCATGCCAAAGAAGAAAGAATGGAACTTTACATACCTCGCACGCACTCAACACTAGCTCAACTCAAGATAAATCCAACCTACGTCTCGGGCTGCCCAAGGTCTACAAATAAGCCATAAAATGCCAAACATTAGCTAGAGACATTTTGGGCATTTAATTCCAATTTAGCCCTTAATTACGGTAAATTTGGGCAAGATTTCCCCAAGAATAGGCCACCCCGAGAATTTAACTCAGCCAAATCAATCAACAACAACAACAACCAACCTAGCAACATCAATAATCAATCCGAAAGGCAATACAACAATAATAACTCTCTTTTCCATCATTCAACAACATTCATAAATTCAATTCAACGCTTACCTTCAAGCCAACATCGACGCTTATACATTCAAATACTAACTCGAACCCATACCAACAATATTTAAAGACATTCTAAGCAATTCATATAACATTTCCAACAATCCAACCATGGCTCCAATTCACCCGAAATCAGTTCCCAAACCCGAGAACCTCACTTTAACACATTCCTCATTTTCAAATCATGATTTGCACCAACAATTCACATTCTAACAATGCTATTCTCATCAATGTACAAATTACATTAAATGTACAATAACCTCCAAATCAGTCCGCAACAATCACAACATCAATTTGAGTCATTAAACATTCATTTCTAACATAGAATTCATAACGACGACGACTAAAACATTAAGCGATATTAATTCGTTCATTGTCATATAATATGACCCATTTTCGGCCAACATACCAACATGCACATATGGATAATTCTAATTCTTTTCTTCACACTACAACCATCAACATACTATATAGAACTTAATTCATCACTTCAATATAACACAACACACACACACCTCACACGGCCAAACCTCTCTCATGTGGCCTCAACTCTAACATACTATATTTCATGAATTTCCTCCATTTTAACATACTAAAACATGCATACAACCTTTATAACACATAAACAAGATCAAATCTTACCTTTCTTCCTTCAACTTCACAATAGGCTAGGGTTTCCAAGGATGAAAACTAGCGGGTTGATCGCTGAAAACTAGCGGGTTGATCGCTCCAACAACACTTCCACGCTACTTAGGGACCTCAAAATAGTGGGTTTGCATCAACAAAATATTTTTGGAGTGGCTAGAAATGATCTTCAATTTTTGTCTCCTTGGCCGAGCCTCTTGGAGGTTTTCAACTTCTTGCTCTTTTTTTTTCTAAGTGTTAGAATGAATAATGAAGACTAGTTGATCATCTTTTGCTATTATATGAATATAGTATAAGTGTCCTTGGCCCACACCATGTGTTGGAGCAATAAAAATTGAACACAAAATGGGTGGGCACCACCCCAATTCTACACGGCTAAGCATAGAAAAAATGCATGATTTCCAACTTCCATTTATTCCATTTTTGGTCCCAAATTTTCCTAATTGTTCCATGCCAACAAATTCATGCACAAGTTATGACTCAAAATAAAATCGAAGGTCCAAAGTCTCGACTTTGCATCCCGGAATGGTTTGGACCCTAACTTATCATAATTAATCCGGATTATTCCAATGTACAAAAATGCGGGATATAACATATACATTCATCATACATGAGCATATCATGTGCATTATGATAGTGTATGCCTTACTATGTCACATATACATCATCATACCATATCATATATCATCATGTCGTTAACCCGCGTCCGGGTAACCATCATATGCAGCCCACTAGTGGTGTCATGCCCGGCCCTCTAGGCTCGGTGTAACATAGCAGCCCGCCTTAGCGGTGACATGCCCGGCCATCTAGGCACGGTGGGATCGTATGCAGCCCGCCTTAGCGGTGACATGCCCGGCCATCTAGGCACGGTGGAATCATGTTATCGTACGCATTATGCATTCGTCATCATACATATCATAAGCTCATCGCTATCATTCATTTTATGGGCATATCATGGCTCTATCATAATCTAATATCATTATACATATATCATCAAATTACACATTAGAACTTGAAAGCAACTATAGCTGTGTTGGGGTGACGTAAGGTCGTGGGCCCCCGATTACATTACGGAGCATTCATACGCATTCTGCCTCACCTTGAAGGAACAAGCATAAGGTGAGTGTATACAATGATCAACATCAATAGCGTCAGTAGCTTTATAGGAACATCATGTCATGGCTCTAGAATATTTAGACTTTGGCTTATCATTCTCATTATCGTACTCATATCGTGCCTCTTATCTCATATAGCTATTCATGAACGAGGACTCTTAACTTTTTTGAAGATAGGGAATTTGTAGGGAAGAGGGAATTCATACATAGGATTCATGCTTTAGGAAGAAAGGTTGAGCCTTACATACCTTTGTCGTTTAACTATTCTATCGCTTGCTCGTTCTCCTTTAATGCACTCGTTTATACCTTCAAGGGAATTCGTATCGACATCAGCTAAACAATCATAAGAACGTACTTATTAAAGCTAGAGAAAATTGGGCAGCATTTCCTTTGTTTATACTACTTTCCTCCATATTCCATATCAACTCCCAACATTCATAACGACAATCACAATATCATGAACAATATGCATCATCTAATTACATTGCCCACAATTCATAATTTCACTACAATTCTCCATAATCATGGCCAAAGTCCATTATCGCGTTCTTTCACATATGATACTCATTCCATGTTCTAAATGTCATTTATAACGTATTTATAATATCAACGCAACCATTTCCATGATACATTCCAACTACTACTTAACAATGACACTATCCACATCTTTATGACCCATTTTCTATACTCTTCTACAATCCATGTGTTTCAACTTATAAATACTTCAAACAATGTAGAAAGATCATGAAACTTACCTTAGATGATGGAGGAATAAGCCTTGAATGGTAATACACCTTTTCACCCAAAACCCTACTTTATCTCTCTTGGGTTTTCTTGATTTAAATGACTTCTAACGGGTTTCATACGCTTGATTCTCTTCAATTCTTGTTGTTGATCTTTGATTTCCTTTGGTTTCTTGTGATTAGGGTGTATGGAATGTTCTAGAGAAGTCTTGAAGTGTGGAGGTGAAATGAAATGAAATGAGAAAGAGGTCCCTTATATAAATTAAGTTCAGTCCCGACTAGAATATACGGACCAACATACGGTCCGTATAATTTCTACTGATCGTATGTTTGGACCGTATATCTGGTCCAGTGGAACATGCCATTCTGGGCTGGATCTACGGCTGGACATACGGTCCGTAGATTTTATACGGCCAGTATGTCTAGCCGTATGTTTGCCCAGTTTTTCGAGACTTGTTCTCGTCGACTCGTTTGATCTCCGATCCTTATGGAACCTTCTTAACACTTGTTTAACACCCCAATACCATTGTAAGGGACGTTATAACTCTTTCTCAAGGTGTCATTAAGACATCATTAGCTTAATACTCGAAGTTCTTACCCGATACACTCAACTTATAACTCGCTTTCCTTAACAACTTTCTTTCCTTAACTCGGATATCTTTTGAAATCTTAATTAGGACCATCAACTACTATCTCCTACTTGTCCAAACCTCGTGTACATCATGCCCCTCGTTAGTCTATTCACTGTACGCTAAGGGGAAATTTTCCAAGATGTAACATTCTTCCCCCCTTTGGAACATTCGTCCTCGAATGTTAAGTCGCTAGGGAATCCAGAAAAATTTCGCCAGAGTTTCCCCTATAATATGGCACTACCATCCTATCACAACAACCCATAATATCATTGCCTCACAGGGCCACAACACGATAGCAATATAAATTGGCCACACACAACCCATATGCATAAAAGAAAAGTATACATACCTTATAATCTCGATGTTTCATCATATATCTCTTCCGGGGACTGGAATAAATGCGGGTATGTGGATTTCATCTTCTCTTCCGCTTCCCAAGTCATTTCTTCTCGGTTGTTATTTCGCCACAAGACCTTAACTGAAACTACTTCCTTGTTCCGAAGTTTCCGTACTTGCCTGTCTAGTATGGCAATAGGCACTTCTTCATAGGCTAGCTTTTCTGTAATCTGAACATCATTGACTGGTACAATCTTTGTGGGATCTCCAACACATTTGCGGAGCATTGAAACATGGAATACTGGATGAACTAATTCAAGCTCTGAAGGCAAGTCTAATTCATACGCTACTTGACCCACCTTGCGGATGATTTTATATGGTCCAATATATCGAGGACTTAACTTTCCTTTCCTGCCAAATCTCATCACCCCTTTCATTGGGGATACCTTCAAGAACACCCAGTCATCGACTTGAAATTCTAAATCTCGCCGGCGGTTGTCCGCATAAGACTTTTGGCGACTTTGAGCTGTCAATAATCGATCCCGGATCATCTTGACTTTTTCTACGGCTTGTTGAATCAACTCGGGGCCTATTAATTGTACTTCTCCGATTTCAAACCATCCAATTGGAGATCTGCACTTCCTTCCATACAAAGCTTCATACGGAGCCATTTGAATACTAGAATGGTAGCTATTATTATATGCGAATTCGATAAGGGGTAAGTGGTCGTCCCAACTACCACCAAAATCTAAAATACATGCCCTTAGCATATCCTCCAAGGTCTGTATAGTACGCTCGGCTTGTCCATCGGTTTGCGGATGAAATGTTGTACTAAGCCTTACTTGAGTACCTAGACCTTCTTGGAAGGATTTCCAGAATTTGGCTGTAAACTGTGCTCCTCTGTCTGTAATAATAGATATCGGAATACCATGAAGCCTCACAATCTCCTTAAGATACAACCTCGCATAATCTTCCGCTGAGTATGTAGTTCTGATTGGAAGAAAATGAGCTGCTTTCGTCAATCTATCCACGACCACCCATATAGAATCATACTTGCCTCGGGAACGGGGTAATCCTACAATAAAATTCATATTGATCACTTCCCATTTTCATGTAGGAATTTTCATTGCTTGCAATAATCCCCCTGGCTTTTGATGTTCTATCTTACTTGCTGGCAATTTGGACATTGGGCTACAAATTTTGCTACATCTCTTTTCATGCCATCCCACTAATACATCAATTTAATATCATGATACATTTTCGTCGCTCCTGGATGGATAGAATACCGAGAGTAATGAGCTTCTTCGAGGATCTGACGACGAAGTCCCGCAATATCCGGAACACATAACCTATTCTGGTACCTGAGAACCCCATCTGCCGAGACTTCAAATGGTGACTTTTCTTTTGGGAACTACACACCTTTATAATACTTCAATTTGGGATCCTCGTATTGACGCTCTTTTATTTCTGTGTCCAAGGATGAAACAGCCAAGTTACGCACATTAACTCCTGTATCGCCCGATTCCATTAAACGAACTCCCAAGCTAGCCAGCTGGTGGAGTTCACGAGCTAATTCCTTTTTTTCTGGCGGAACATCCCTTCGACTACCCATAGACTTACGGCTAAGGGCATCAGCTACCACATTTGCCTTCCCGGGGTGGTATAAAATATTCACATCATAATCTTTCAATAGTTCTAACCACCGCCGCTGTCGCAGATTCAACTCCTTCTGTTTGAAAATGTATTGGAGACTCTTGTGATCTGTATAGATATCAACATGTACGCCATACAAGTAATGTCTCCACATTTTTAATGCATGAATAACTGCGGCCAATTCGAGATCATGAGTTGGGTAGTTCTTTTCATGTTTTCGCAGCTGTCTCGAGGCATAAGCAATGACTTTACCATGTTGCATCAATACACATCCTAGCCCGACACCGGAAGCATCACAATATACAACATATCCATCTGGCCCTTCTGGGAGTGTTAAAACTGGAGTTGAGGTTAGCCTGTTCTTCAACTCTTGGAAGCTACACTTACAAGCATCATTCCACTGAAATTTTGCTGACTTCTGGGTTAACTTCGTCAATGGGGCTGAAATAGACGAAAAGCCCTCTACGAACCTTCTATAATAACCTGCCAACCCCAGAAAACTACGAACTTCTGTAGGCGTCGTAGGCCTCGGCCAATTCTTCACAGCTTCAATTTTCTGAGTGTCAACTCGAATGCCATCATCTGAAATAACGTGACCTAAAAATGTCACAGAATTTAACCAGAACTCGCACTTTGAAAATTTTGCATACAACTCCCGAGTTCAAAGAATTCCAAGAACAATACGCAAATGATCTGCATGTTCGAATTCTGTGCGAGAATACACCAGAATATCATCAATGAACACTATTACAAATAGGTCCAAAAGAGGCCTAAACACATTATTCATCAGATTCATAAACACTGCCGGAGCATTAGTTAGCCCAAACGACATCACTCGGAATTCATAATGGCCATATCTTGTTCTGAAGGCTGTCTTAGGAATATCTTCTTCTCTAACTCTCACTTGATGATAACCCGATCTCAAATCTATCTTGGAAAACCACTTAGCACCTTGTAGTTGATCAAATAAATCATCAATTCTCGGAAGAGGATATCTGTTCTTTATCGCCTTATTCAGCTGCCTATAATCAATACACATTCGTAGAGAACCATCTTTCTTTCTCACAAACAATACTGGTGCTCCCCACAGTGATGAACTGGGTCTAATGAACCCCTTTTTGAGCAAATCTTTCAACTGGGCCTTTAACTCTTTCAATTCTGCCGGAGCCATTCGATAAGGAGGAATAGAAATAGGCTCGGTATCCGGCAACACATCAATGGCGAAGCCAATCTCTCTTTCTGGAGGAAGACCTGGAAGTTCATCTGGAAATACATCCGGAAATTCATTTACTACCGGAACGGATTGAAATGTTGGCGATGTTGCCTCGGTGTCTCGAACTCGGACTAAATGATAAATATAGCTCTTGGCTATCATCTTTCTTGCCTTAAGGTAGGAAATAAACCTACCCCTTGGAGTTGCCGTATTACCTTCCCATTCAAGCACGGGCTTTCCCGGAAATTGAAATCGAACTAATTTCATTCGGCAATCAACATTAGCATAACATGAGGCCAACCAATCCATACCCATTATAACATCAAAGTCTAAAATTTCTAGCTCAACTAAATCAGCTTTGGTTTGGCGATCACATATCACAATTATACAATCTTTATACACTTGTTTAGCTATCACGGGATCACCAACCGGAGTGGATACCTCAAAAGGTTTAATTGGCTCGGGTTTCACCCCAATACGATTAGCAACATATGGAGTAATATATGATAATGTGGAACCCGGATCTATCAATGCATACACGTCATGAGAAAACACGAAACAATGTACCCGTAACCACATCCGGAGGACTCGAGATCCTACGTCCGGCTAAAGCATATAAGTGGGGGTGAGAAGCACCTAAAGTAGATGATCCCCGGCCTCTACACCGGGAACCTCCGGGAGTCCGCCCGTTGACGTACTGAAGAGGAACCCGCTGCTGATCCTGTGGGCTGAACCCCACCTCTACCGTACCTCTAAGGACAATCTCGCATCAAGTGTCCGGCCTGCCCACAAATATAACAAGCCTCCGTACCGGCGACATGGCTCCCCCAGTGCAATTTTCGCACCGGTCGCGTACATGGGAACCGGCGGTCTCCCCCGATCGTAATCTCCCCCAAACTGTGAACCTGGGGCCTCGAACTCTGACCCTGTCCGAACGGAAAGAGCGATCAAATCTTCTGCTTTTGTAAATTGGGGAGGTGCACTCATCACCGACCGGCACAGTGCCTAGAATATGTCTGCCTCGATCCCCCCTCTATAATCACTACCGTGACCATAGATCCGGCCCTTTTTGCTTTGCCCTCTATCAACATCGCGATCACCCCTTTGCGGAGGTTGTTGTCCCTCTAAGTTTTGGGCATGGGCTTGAATGCGGGAAATATCCATCCCGTCTTGCAATGAAGCCGTTAAGCAATCTTTAAATAAATGTGGCCCTAAGCCACTCACAAATCTATGCACCCTATCTCCCATATCGGCCACCATAGTCGGGGCATATCTAGCCAATGAATTAAATTGAAGGCTATACTCCCGGGCACTCATATTTCCTTGTTTCAAATTTAAAAATCTATCCGCTCTAGCTCGGCGGACCTCGGGTGGCAAATAATGGCGAATGAAAGCATCCACAAATTCTTGCCAAACGGGAGGAGGCGCATTCTCTTACCTCGATGCTATCCAATTATTATACCATAAAACCTCCACAACCCGGAGTCTATATGATGCTAAATCCACAGATTCGGTCTCGGAAGCATGAATAATCCGCAACGTTCTTAGCATTTCATCAATAAAGCCTTGCGAGTCTTCATCCGGCTTTGACCCAAAGAATTCTGGAGGATTTAGGCTCATGAAGTCACGGGCTCTAGTACTAGCTGATCGATCACTTGGGCTCGCATTTTGCCGTTGTGCCTGAGCGGCAACCAACTGCGTCAATAAATGAATGGCTTCGGTCACTTGTTGACCCGAAGTAGCTGGTGGAGGAACTGGAGGCATAGGAGCGGGAGCTGAAGCCCCCTCTTGCTCTTCCGTAATAGGTGGAGTAGTGGAGGCATTAGATGGAGCCTCATTATGTGATTCATCCTCATCTACATTCATAGGCGGCTCCCTTTCTGCCCGCCTTTTTGTCGTAGTCTTGCCCTTCTGGGCGGCTTTAACTTTTCCTTTTGGCGGCATTTCTGAAATCACAACATACTATTAGGGAGGATAAAAGCTTATACACGGCTCTATCGCACGATCTCATAAGAAGAAAGATGGTCATCTTTCCTAAATGCCCTGTAGCCTCCTGTTTATTAGCGTGGCGCGCAACACACCATAAACAAGACTCTACTAGACACGGCTCGTAGACACTTCCTAGAACTGAACTGCTCTGATACCACTTCTGTCACGACCCGACTACGGGCCATGACGGGTATCCGGGCTAACCACCGAACACCGCTCATCCTGTTACTTATCTGCTCTCATTCATAACATGTACTCATAATCATAGAAAGCTATTTGCATTTGAAACATATTTGCTTTTATAAACATAAGCTCTTCGGCTATCAAATTAGTAGTATACATATGCATGCATATACATGAAGACTATGGGACCATACTACCCACACATGCGTATCTACGAGCCTCTACTAGAATACTAGACATATGGACGGGACAGGACCCCGTCGTGCCCAATCATGAATATATACATATATGTACCAAAAGAATAGTCAATGGCACCTCCGGAAAATGGAGTGCTCTCAAACAGCTACTATCTTCTATGGATTTGTACCGTCTCCCTGCCTACCTGTGGGCATGAACACAGCGTCCAAAGAAAATGGACGTCAGTACGAATATTGTACTGAGTATGTAAGGCAGGAATAAAGTAAGCATAATAAGGAAATCATAAGCCAAGAGATAAGGATACAACCTGTGTACTCTTGTAAGTATAGATACATTTCATATACATTCATCATACATGAGCATATCATGTGCATTATCATAGTGTATACCTTACTATGTCACATATACATCATCATACTATATCATATATCATCATGTCATTAACCCGCGTCCGGGTAACCATCATATGCCGCCCACTAGTGGTGTCATGCCCGGCCCTCTAGGCTCGGTGTAACATAGCAGCCCGCCTTAGCGGTGACATGCCCGGCCATCTAGGCACGGTGGGATCGTATGCAGCCCGCCTTAGCGGTGACATGCCCGGCCATCTAGGCACGGTGGAATCGTATTATCGTACGCATTATGCATTCGTCATCATACATATCATAAGCTCATCGCTATCATTCATTTCATGGGCATATCATGGCTCTATCATAATCTAATATCATTATACATATATCATCAAATTACACATTAGAACTTGAAAGCAACTATAGCTGTGTTGGGGTGACGTAAGGTCGTGGGCCCCCGATCACATTGCGGAGCATTCATACGCATTCTGCCTCACCTTGAAGGAACGAGCATAAGGTGAGTGTATACAATGATCAACATCAATAGCGTCAGTAGCTTTATAGGAACATCATGTCATGGCTCTAGAATATTTAGACTTTGGCTTATCATTCTCATTATCATACTCATATCGTGCCTCTTATCTCATATAGCTATTCATGAATGAGGACTCTTAACTTTTTTGAAGATAGGGAATTTGTAGGGAAGAGGGAATTCATACGTAGGATTCATGCTTTAGGAAGAAAGGTTGAGCCTTACATACCTTTGTCGTTTAACTATTCTATCGCTTGCTCGTTCTCCTTTAATGCACTCGTTTATACCTTCAAGGGAATTCGTATCGACATCAACAAAACAATCATAAGAACGTACTTATTAAAGCTAGAGAAAATTGGGCAGCATTTCCTTTGTTTATACTACTTTCCTCCATATTCCATATCAACTCCCAACATTCATAATGACAATCACAATATCATGAACAATATGCATCATCTAATTACATTGCCCACAATTCATAATTTCACTACAATTCTCCATAATCATGGCCAAAGTCCATTATCGCGTTCTTTCACATATGATACTCATTCCATGTTCTAAATGTCATTTATAACGTATTTATAATCTCAACACAACCATTTCCATGATACATTCCAACTACTACTCAACAATGACACTATCCACATCTTTATGACCCATTTTCTATACTCTTCTACAATCCATGTGTTTCAACTTATAAATACTTCAAACAACATAGAAAGATCATGAAACTTACCTTAGATGATGGAGGAATAAGCCTTGAATGGTAATACACCTTTTCACCCAAAACCCTACTTTATCTCTCTTGGGTTTTCTTGATTTAAATGACTTCTAATGGGTTTTATACGCTTGATTCTCTTCAATTCTTGTTGTTGATCTTTGATTTCCTTTGGTTTCTTGTGATTAGGGTGTATGGAATGTTCTAGAGAAGTCTTGAAGTGTGGAGGTGAAATGAAATGAAATGAGAAAGAGGTCCCTTATATAAATTAAGTTCAGTCCCGACTAGAATATACGGACCAACATACGGTCCGTATAATTTCTACTGACCGTATGTTTGGATCGTATATCTGGTCCAGTGGAACATGTCATTCTGGGCTCGATCTATGGCTGGACATACGGTCCGTAGATTTTATACGGCCGGATGTCCGCCGTATGTTTGCCCTGGGGCCTTTCCGAGACTTGTTCTCGTCGACTCGTTTGATCTCCGATCCTTATGGAACCTTCTTAACACTTGTCTAACACCCCAATACCATTCTAAGGGACGTTATAACTCTTCCTCAAGGTGTCATTAAGACATCATTAGCTTAATACTCGAAGTTCTTACCCGATACACTCAACTTATAACTCGCTTTCCTTAACAACTTTCTTTCCTTAACTCGGATATCTTTGAAAATCTTAATTAGGACCATCAACTACTATCTCCTACTTGTCCAAACCTCGTATACATCATGCCCCTCGTTAGTCTATTCACTGTACGCTAAGGGAAAATTTTCCAAGATGTAACAAGTTTGTCGATGAAATGTTGTGCTAAGCCTCACTTGAGTACCCAAACCTTCTTGAAAGGACTTCCAGAATTTGGCTGTAAATTATGCCCCTCTGTCTGTGATAATGGATACTGAGACACCATGTAATCACACTATCTCTTGAAGATACAGGTTTGCATAATCTTCTGCTGAGTATGTGGTTCTAACTGGAAGAAAATTAGCTGAATTTGTAAGCCTGTCCATGATTACCCATATGGAGTCATACTTACACCGAGAACGGGGCAACTCTACAATAAAATCCATATTGATTACTTCCTATTTTCAGATTGGAATTTCTATAGCTTGCAACAATCCTCACGCTTTTGATGCTCGATTTTTACTTGTTGGCAATTTGGACACCGAGCTACAAATTCTACTATGTCTTTCTTCATGCCGTCCCACCAATACATTGACTTGAGATCATGGTACATCTTTGTCGCTCCTGGATGAACAGAATAGCTGGAGTAATAGGCTTCTTCCAAAATCTGACGGCGTAGTCCTGCAACATCCGGGACACATAGCCTGCTTCGATACCTGAGAATCCCATCAGCAGAAATCTCGAATAGTGAGTTTTCCTTCTGGGGAAGTGTATCTCTGTAGTGACTCAACTTGGGGTCTTCATATTAGCATTTTTTCACTTCCATGTCTGATACGAATCGATTTGGGGAAAACACCAAATCAATCACAAAAACGCGGAATTAAAGATAACGAGAAATTGGGGATGAGAATCAAGAAAGTTGGATGAGAAATAGAGGATAAAAGCAAGACCCAATGAATAATAACCTACAGCAAACCTAAGTATATGAAACCTAGACCCTCTCAATTTGATTCAATTCAAAGAACCTATGCTATTTGAAATCAAGGCAAGGGAAATTCAATTGAAATCCACAAATGAACAACCCTTCATGAAATCAATGGAAAAATGATTCAAGACCAACAAAGTGGAATCCCTACCATTAACTAAGCTAACCCTAAACAAACTATCACTCCTTAGTATTCAATACATAATTCATCCAATCTAAAATCTAAGTAATGAAATGAAAGACAAGCTATATGATATAGCCAAGTAAAGAAGACTA
>NW_026727241.1:35000-36363 GCF_029784015.1 Lycium ferocissimum | reverse complement strand
CAACAATTCACCCTCTAACAATGTCATTCTCATAAATATACAAATTACATTAAATGCACAATAACCTCCAAATCAGCCCGCAACACTTACAACATCAATTCGAATCGTTAAACTCTTATCGTCAACATAGAATTCATAACGACAACATTCAAAATTCCAAATAGAATTAATCCATTCTTGTCGTATAATATGACCTATATTCGGCCACACTACACATATACATATGTTGATGATTCTCATTCTTTTCTTCACACTACACAACTAAACATGCTACATAGAATCAATTCATCATCTCAACACAACACACACACCTACACGGCCATACACACATGCACGGCTCAACTCCAACATACCATATTTCATGAATTTCACTCATTTTAGCATACTACAACATGCATACACCATTCATAACACATAAAATAAGTTTAAATCTTACCTTTCTTCTTCAACTTCACAACTAGGCTAGGGTTTGCGATTGATGAAACGGATGGTTTGTTCGCTCCAACAACACTTCCACGTTAACTAGGGACCTCCAATTAGTGGATTTGCACCAAGGGAATATTTTTGTGATGGCTAATTTTGGACTTGGTTTTTCTTGTTCTTGGCCGAATGGTTGCTATTGTTGTTCTTCAACTTCTTGATTTTTTTCTAAGTGTTAAGTGAAGAAAGATGACTTAGAAGTCATCTTTTATGCTCCCACATGAATTATACATGTGTCCATGGCCCACACATGTGTTGGACCAATTAAAATTGGCCACAAAATGTGTGGGAACCACTCCCACACCACACGGCCAACATGGCCAAAAATGCATGATTTGCAACTTTCAATTATTCCATTTTTAGTCCCCAAATTTTCCTAAATGTTCCATGCCAACAAATTCATGAACAACTTATGTCTCAAAATAAAATCGAAGGTCAAAAGTCCCGACTTTGTATCCCGGAATGGTTTTGTCCCTAACTTATCATAGTTAAATCGGATTGCCCCAACGTACAAAATACGGGATATAACATGTTCCCAAGTGTTTAAGGTGAGTTTTATGTTTATTTCTTATCATTGAGAGTATTGAGGGGTTGAAAGACTTGGATTATAGAAGAACATAGAATATGAAGCTTAAATGTAGAATCAATGGTATTCTTGAATAATAGTTGACATGAATCATGACTCTTGATGTATTATGAATAGAATCTTTTTACAAATGACATTGAGAACATGGGACAAACATTATACATGAGTAAATGTAGTAGTGCACTATGACCATGATTATGGATAACTTGAAATGAAATTGGGAAATGTGGATAATGTAAGTGAATGGAGATTATAGTTTAGGATATTATGAATGTATTTATAGACATTTGGGAGTTG
>NW_026727241.1:0-30000 GCF_029784015.1 Lycium ferocissimum | reverse complement strand
TTTCGAAGAACAATATGCTTTTCATCTTTATCAAATCAAATAAAATCTATAACATACGAAACTTGCAACACAATGCATAATAATACATCGGCTTACATAGCCGCTTACAGAACTAACATCTTATACACACGACACTGTCTGCAAAGTCTCTAACATAACTCCAGATACCATAGCAAAAGCACTCTGACTCGGCAACACTCCGAGAGGAAATGGAGCTCGCCAATCCAGCTGGGCATCTTCGACTAACATCTTCTACTCATCTGGGTGTACCTGCGTGGCATGAAACGCATCCCCCAAAGAAAGGGGGTCAGTACGGAATATGTACTGAGTATGTAAAGCATGGAATACGATGAAGCGGAATCATGCGAAGTAAAGAATATGGAAAATCATAAGACTTGCATTTGAAAACATATACCATGCATGTCAATGTCATATAATCATAGTATAAACATATAGCGTGCCCCGGCCCTCTAGAGAGGGACGCGGTAAATAAAATCATATACATATAACGTGCCCCGGCCCTCTAGTGAGGGACGCGGTGAATGAAGTCATCATATGTCATCCTGGCCACCTCCCCATATATATATATATATATATATATATATATATATATATATATATAACGTGCCCGCCCTCTAGTGAGGGACGGGGTGAACAATGCGGTGGAGTTCCACGAATACACATGCCCCGGCCCGGACGCGTTTGAAAGACATATCGAGGCCGGCACGAGCAAGAGTAGTGAGAAACCATATGCACATAAATCATCATAACGGACTCGGTGATAAGTAGGTAGTCAACGCTCGAGAGTTAAAACGGAAATCATGTTAAGTTCTTTCAAAAACAAGTCGTTAGGACTATACAACGGAAAATCTCGGGGACCACAGATATGCATCAACCAATCCGGGCCCGCCCATGCAAGTTAAAATCATTATACGTTACAAAACTTTCTACGAACGTTTCAAAGCAATCCGGTTCTATCTATGAAAGTTACGGACATTTTCGGACATAGGATCGTTTAGGAACAAAACCGTTTGTACAACATTCTAAATCCAATCATATCAAAGACATAAAGACCATATGAAGGATGCTAACATCAATAAGCAAATATGAATCATGAACATACTCGGAATTTAAGAATGGAGTTACCTCGAGGCTCGTGTCATAGCCTAATTACAACTAGGACATGCCAAAAGAAAGAAAGGTGAGCTTCACATACCTTGTCCGCTTCCTACGCGAGTCAAACTTAAGTCTCGGGCTTCCAACAATCTACAACAATGTCATTAGGCATTAACCATTAGTCATAACCACTGAAGAACTCAATTCCAAGCCATCACTTATTTACAGAAATTTGGGCAGCATCTCCCCTATAAATCCAACAACCCCGAGAATTCAACTCGGCCAAATCTTCAATAACAATACCAACAACCATGTAAACAACATTCAACATTAGGTTTAAAACGTATTCTAATATTAGTAACTCCTTTCTATACAATTCGACGATATTCCATTTACATCCAATTCAACTATATGCATTCAAGTCAACATCGACACTCACATATTCGAAGACTAACCCAAGAACATTCAAACAAGATTCAAGATCATTCCAAACAATCCACAAAATATTCAAGATAATCCAAATAATATGCCATGGAACCGAAACCATCAATTTCCATAGGGACAACAACAATACATTTCTTTCTTCCAAATTCATCAATGACACCAATAATCCACACATTTACAACATTACTTCCACAAATTCAAGAAACTATATTAGAATCACTTTAGGTTCTAAATCAGCCCACAACCAATTACAACTTCAATTTGAGTCATCAAACCTTCATTTTCATCACATATTCCATAACAACAACAACTACAATACCAAGTAAATTCAACTCATCATTCCTACACAACACACATATAAATACGGCCACAACTTCCCCACCACAATTTCATTCATTTCATTCATTTTCACACTCCACAACATACACAAATCATCCACAACACATGAAAATAAGGATTAAGTCTTACCTCTTCCAATCAACTTCTCCACGGCTAGAAGTGTTCATGGCAACCACGAACGATTTTCTTGTTCCAACAACTACTCCACGTTAACGAGGGCCTTCCGATTAGTAGAGAGGCAAGGAGAAAATAATTTTTCCATGATCAAATTTTTGGAACCATATTCGGCCAGCAATGGCCGAATGGTTGCCTTGCTCTCTTTCTTTTCTCTTTTTCTCCAAGTCTCTAGAATTTGCAAAATGATGAGTTATGCCTTGTGTTGTCATCACACACACACACACACACACACACACACACACACACACACACACACACACACACACACACACACACACACACACACACATATATATATATATATATATATATATATATATATATATATATATATATATATAGGCACATGGCCGGTCATGCTCCTTCTTTTTTTTCCAATTTTCTAGAATTCTCTTAAGTTGTAAAAGATGAATTCTAGTCTTGCATGGTCATCTTTGTCTATATATATATATAACCCCTACAAAGTATGAGATGAACACATGGCCCCCCTTTTTGGCTTAACACATTGGCCAAAATGTGGGTGGGACCCACTCATACCCACACGGCCACAATGGCTTCTTCAAGAAGTCATGAAATAAAATTTCCAAATTCCAAGTTTGCCCTTAATTCCCTTATTACAATTTTACCCTTAATGCTCCATACCAATAAAAAGATGAATATGCAACTTATGCATTCTTAACAAAACCAAAAAAAATATAACCTTGTCCTTAACTTTCTGCAATTTACTCGAAATATCCCATTGTGCAAAATGCGGGATATAACATCCTTCCCCCCTTTGGAACATTTGTCCTCGAATATTAATTTGGTCTCGTAAGGTCTTGTAAGGATATTGGGGGGTTTCCTTTATCACCACGGCATGCAATCTCATCTATCGATTATATTCCTTCCTCATTTTCTCTTCAGCTTCTCAAGTCGTCTCCTCCCTGCCATTGTTCCGCCACACGAACTCGGACCCTTATAATCGTAACACAAGTACCTATGACTTTGCGTCTCATTGACAATTCTTCCAACAGATCCCAATGTACAGGAATTACGGGGTGTAATAGCCTTTCCTCCTTGGGAACAGTTATCTCCCTTTAGGGTTCGATTATCAGTTGCTTAATCCTACCTTAAAACATACGTTAGTCTCTTCTCATTCTTACTCAACCCCTTTATTGCTTGCGGCCCACTTCTTCCACTTCTTTGCCTTCGTGTATTTGACCGGAACCTCATTAGTGCCTCACTTTTACCTAAATTTCTGTCTTGACTTATCATGTCATAGCCACCTATCGTCCTATAGTATTCCCTTTTTCTTGTTCCCTTGCTATTAGGCCCTTACCTTACTCGCATCCGGCGCACCCTTCGTATATTATCCCTTCAGTGCCCTCTTGGCTATCCTTCCTGTGCCTGTTGCTCTTAGTCGTGATTGATAGCATCGTAGTTTATCAGTCCGGGTGTCCGTTCTTTTGCACCTTTGTTGCTACCCCTCAATTCTTGCCATACAACTTCCCAAGCACAGGGCCCTGGAAATTCTTATTCCCTTATGATTATCTTACAACACAAACATTCATATCTCCGATTCCCTTATATTAGCGGTCCTTAAACCTTCTTCTAATATCCGGTGGACCCTTTTATCTCCATCCATGAGAGAAACATTCTCTCTTTCCTTCAGAATTTTCCAACTGTCACTGTCATTCCAAATGTCTTCTTGAGTTCGTCATCTTTGCTAACGCCCTTTTTGTACCTTTAGTTAGGAGATCTTTCTCGCTCTTTACTCTCCTGTCACCCATTATGTTGCAATCTCTGTAAGAATATGCGAAGGTATCCAGATTAGCCCAAGAAATACCTCAGCGCCGCTTTGCTAATCCTCTTGTTCTACCTTGCCTTCCCTTCTTTTGTCTTGCCTCTGGTACCGAGACAGATCCTTAGTCCAACCACCGCCACGCCTCGTCCGTCCTCAGCACTAATTCTATTTTAGTAATTGGCTTAAACCATCGTTACGTTTTTCTGTAGTGTCCCCGAAATATCACAACTGCATTGTCCTTGCTAAGCCTTCGTTCTTCTTATCAAATACTTACTTAGTCTTATTCTTAGCATACCAATACTTACAGGTGGCATCACTGTCCTTGTATAACTTATATAAAGTACGTTCAATCTTAGACATGGTCCTTTCGTCCTCTGGCTCGTCCTGCTCTGCATATCTTGTTCATACCAAAACCCGCTCGTCCTATTTTGTCATATCCCTTTCCTTCATACACGTCCACTTCCTAGCGTCATGTCATTCAAAGTCTCTGCAAACTTCTCGCTCTTCCTTAAATACCATCCTGACTTTTATCCGCTTATTGCTGGTTTTCCGATCTTACTAACCTTTTTCAGTAATGGGTCTCATTTGTAGCTCAGGCATCCATATCAATCACATTACCGTGTCAATTGTTTCTATCTCATCCTTGCATTTCTCTCACCCGCTTCCCCCCTTTAGGGGTGTGCTTATACCATTATCCGTTTATATTTTGCCCCCTGTCCTTGTTTCCAATCTCAATTAGGCAATACTCTTACTCCGATAATAAGTATCCAGAGTTCTCTCGGAATATTATCTTTACCCCAACCTATCTCGGGTGCTTCCTTTGGTATCCCCTCATCATTTCTCCCATTGTGCCTATCTCTTGTTCTGTGCACGAGGAATCTTATGCTACCTCTGTGTCATTTAGAACACACTACTCCCACATAATCCTTCTCTCATTTTCAAAACGTATTCTGTTCACAAACGTCTATCTGTATCGTGCCAGTCATCTTCTAGCACTCATTCTACCTTGTTTCTCATCTTCCTATAATTGGTCTTTCACAGTCCCATCACTCATGGCGCTCGTGTCTTCCGTCATACCCGTTATAACTTATCACTACGTTGTTGTTTCGCTTTCTCCTTATTCCCTCTTGCCGTTAACTCTTTCTCTTCACCGACCTAATGCGCCCGTCCTACGCGATTTCTTATGGTTTCTGCCCGCTCCGCGGATTCTAATTTTCCTTAGGTTAATCTAGCTCCTCATTTACCTCTTACGTCCGAATTTGTAAGACTTTCGAAAACTTCCCAAGGGTCACCCATCCCAAAATTTCTCTCACCCCGGAAGACGCTTAACCGTGAAACCTTAATAAAGTTCGATGCGTTATGCTAGTACGATCGCGTCCACCTCACCATATGACCCTCGTCACATAATCTGGGGTAAGTTGAGATCTTAACATATCCCAAAACGTCCTCACAACGCGTTCTCATCAGCTGTTTTATTAATGCATTCCTATCCGTCACCTTTCTTTTTCCTCCATACTCTTGTCTTAATTGTATCATTACTTCCTTTAACTATAATCTCATCATACTTTCCTCCTACTTATCGACTCAGTCGGTGCCTTAATATATCACTCTATCCAAACCTACCAATCCTTTCTAAATCATCTCTTAGTATCATGGTAATTGAGTCCATTAAATTCCTTATTACCATATCATGTGACTATCGACCTCTAATTACTATTATCACCAATTCGCAATTAACTTATATATTCTTCCGGGACAGCCATACATTCGTGGCTCAATCAAATCCTATCGTTACTATTGATACGCCCTTTTCAAAACATACTCCAAACTTACATCCCATTCTCAGTGTTTCGCACTATTTCTAGAAAAATTTCGGTAGAGTTTCCTCTATATTTAACGGTAATTATCCCCAAAACTGCACGGATGAATTTTGAAATACCAACTATGCCTCACGGGGCCAACACATGTATGTATATATCATATCATATCACGGCCACACATGGCTCCCGTATTGTTATGATTATCAACAACGGTGAATTAGGAAAATGATTAACTTACCTCGTACGTCCAACTCAAACCGTATATTTTGTATACCTGTTACACTTTCCTCTTTACTTTCCCTTTTAGTTTTCAACTTTACATTTCAATCGTACGTCAATACCGTACTCGACATATATCTTTCATGCCTTTGCTTACCTGCGTGCCTTATAGCTTCCAATACCGCTAATCACCTTCTCTCTTGGTGAATGTGTCGACGCCATTCTTCGAAGGGAGTGTGATATTTTATTATTTAAACCAAAAGGTTAGCATAAGATATCTCATTTCCTATGACTTGGCTCTATGACACGATCTAAGAAGTGAAAGAAGAGTAACCATCCTAAATGTCCGTAGCCTCTTGTTTATAAATGTGGCCGGCTTCACACCATAAACGGACTCAGGATACCGGACACGACTTTGTCGGGGTTAAGATGTTGACAACCCCTAGACGAACTGCTCGATACCAATTTGTCACACCCTAATTCATTTTGTTAGGGCGTGATGGGCACCCGTTGTATTTTTTGATTTACCCTTATTTAGGGCCGAGCAAACCGGTACACCGACTCTCGTAATACTCGTAGTCATGTTGGGCCCTCAAACCATGACATAAAGGTATATTGAAAGCTTTTCTTAAGAACAATATGCTTTTCATCTTTATCAAATCAAACAAAATCTATAACATACGAAACTTGCAACACAATGCATAATAATACATCGGCTATACATCCGCAGCCGCTTACGAACCCGACATCTTATACACACGACACTATACTCTAGCAAAGTCTCTAACATAACTCCCGCAGATACCATAGCAAAAGCACTCGACTCGGCAACACTCGGGAGGAAATGGAGCTCGCCAATCCTTTACTTTCCCTTTTAGTTTTCAACTTTACATTTCAATCGTACGTCAATACCGAACATATATCTTCTACTAACATCTTCTACTCATAAAACCAAAGGGTGTACTGCGTGGCATGAAACGCCCCCGAAGAAAGGGGTCAATACGGAATATGTACCTGAGTATGTAAAGCATGGAATACGGTCGAGCGAACCCGCCGGAATCATATTGAAGTAAAGAACATGGAAAATCATAAGCCTTGCCTTTGAAAACATATATCATGCATGTCAATGTCATATAATCATAGTATAAACATATAGAGTGCCCCGGCATCTTCTACCAACCCTCTAGAGAGGCAGCCCCCCAAAGAACGCGGTAAATAAAATCATATACATATAACGTGCCTTTGAAACATATATCCCTACATATAAGTGAGGGACGCGGTAAAATCATATACATATAACGTGCCCCGTCATCATATGCCATCCTGGCCACCTCCCCCGTATCATCATATCATCATATATATATATATATATAACGTGCCCGGCCCTACGAAGTGAGGGACGGGGGGTGAACAATGCGGTGGAGTTCCACGAATACATGCACAGCCGGGACACGGTGAAAGACATATTGCCGGCACGAGCAGAGTAGTGAGAAACCATATGCACATAAATCATCATAACAGACTCAGTGGATAAGTAGGTAGTCAACGCTCGAGAGTTAAAACGGAAATCATGTTAAGTTCTTTCAAAAACAAGTCGTTAGGACTATACAACGATAAATCTCGGGGACCACGGATATGCATCAACCAATCCGGGACCGCCCATGCAAGTTAAAATCATTATACGTTACAAAACTTTCTACGAACGTTTCAAAGCAATCCGGTTCTATCTATGAAAGTTACGGACATTTTCGGACATAGGATCCTTTAGGAACAAAACCGTTTGTACAACATTCTAAATCCAATCATATCAAAGACATAAAGACCATATGAAGGATGCTAACATCAATAAGCAAATATGAATCATGAACATACTCGGAATTTAAGAATGGAGTTACCTCGAGGCTCGTGTCATAGCCTAATTACAACTAGGACATGCCAAAAGAAAGAAAGGTGAGCTTCACATACCTTGTCCGCTTCCTACGCTAGTCAAACTTAAGTCTCGGGCTTCCAACAATCTACAACATTGTCATTAGGCATTAACCATTAGTCATAACCACCGAAGAACTCAATTCCAAGCCATCACTTATTTACGAAATTTAGGCAGCATCTCCTATAAATCCAACAACCCCGAGAATTCAACTCGGCCAAATCTTCAACAACAATACCAACAACCATGTAAACAACATCAACATTAGGTTTAAAACGTATTCTAACATTAGTAACTCCTTTCTATGATTCGACGATATTCCATTTACATCCATTCAACTATATGCATTCAAGTCAACATCGACGCTCACATATTCGAAGACTAACCCAAGAACATTCAAACAAGATTCAAGATCATTCCAAACAATCCACAAAATATTCAAGATAATCCAAATAATATGCCATGGAACCCGAAACCATCAATTTCCATAGGGACAACAACAATACATTTCTTTCTTCCAAATTCATCAATGACACCAATAATCCACACATTTACAACATTACTTCCACAAATTCAAGAAACTATATTAGAATCACTTTAGGTTCTAAATCAGCCCACAACCAATTACAACTTCAATTTTAGTCATCAAACCTTCATTTTCATCACATATTCCATAACAACAACAACTACAATACCAAGTAAATTCAACTCATCATTCCTACACAATACACATATAAACACGGCCACAACTTCCCCACCACAATTTCATGAATTTCATTCATTTCCACACTCCACAACATACACAAATCATCCACAACACATGAAAATAAGGATTAAGTCTTACCTCTTCCAATCAACTTCTCCACGGCTAGAAGTGTTCATGGCAACCATGAACGATTTTCTTGTTCCAACAACTACTCCACGTTAACGAGGGCCTTCCGATTAGTAGAGAGGCAAGGAGAAAATAATTTTTCCATGATCAAATTTTTGGAACTGGCCGAATGGTTGCCTTGCTCTCTTTCTTTTCTCTTTTTCTCCAAGTCTCTAGAATTTGCAAAATGATGAGTTATGCCTTGTGTTGTCATCACACACACACACACACACACACACACAGATATATATATATATATATATATATATATATATATATATATAGGCACATGGCCGGTCATGCTCCTTCTTTTTTTTCTTTTTTTTTCCAATTTTCTAGAATTCTCTTAAGTTGTAAAAGATGAATTCTAGTCTTGCATTGTTATGTCCCGTATCTTTACATAGGGACATTATAAAGCTAAGTGCGACAAGTTACAGGCAAAGCGGTTTTAGGGTTCCCGGTGAGGGTTTTCACCTCCCGATTTTGTTTCTATGCACAAGTTGCCTATAGATTTCATTTGGTATGGAAAGATTATTGGAGATTAAGGATTAATTAACCATAAGTGGGTTTATTAAGTGAGATTGGGAACAAAAATGCCCATTACTTTAAGCCATGTTTGGCCGTGCATAGTAGTGCAATGGTCAAGGATTCTTGACCAAAATATTTAAGTGGGACACTTGTCCAACACTTGCAATGCATATATAAGGTAAAAATCTGGTTCATTCCACATTTCACAATTCATTCTACACATTACAAGTTAGAGAAATATAGTGATAGAGAGGAGAGCTCTCGGCTACAAGGCTGGCCGAGAGTGAGGTGTTCCAAATTTTTGCTCCAAAAATCTAGTTTCTCCATCAAATTAACTCCTCATCAAGTGCATATGAATGTGTAGTAGTTGTTTGAAGGAAGCAAGGAAGTGTAGCATGCCAAAAACATTGAGATTCGGCCAAGATTGAAGAGCAAGATTGAAGGTAAGGATGATCATTTTTTTCTCTCCATGTGTTGTGTGATGGTTTGAATATATAGATGGTGATTTCTATTGTTGGATTGTTGTGTGGTTGAAGTTGAGATGTCCGTGAGCTTAGGTGAAGCCATGCTTGGTTTTATTTTGCATGTATTGTGGATGAATCGAACGTATATCAATATATGAAAATGAACAAGAATTGTAAGAAGTTGTCGTATGGTCGTGCATGTTGGTATTGGGCTGTTTTTCTTGAAGTTGAAATGAGCCGTGTGTTATAAGCTTATAGGAAAGAATGCTTAATCTTCTTGTACAATTATTGGGAACGGATTGAATGTGTTGTAGTATGAACAAATGGATGAAAATCATGAAGTTGTTGTGGTGGTGTTGAAGCCGTGTAGGGGATTTGTTTTAGGAGAAGTTATGGACTGTTTTGTGTCATGTTTTAATTGTTGTTGTTATGGACATTGTGGTATATTGTATGCCTTGTGTATATGTGAATTTAGGGAAAAAGGAATGATTTAAGTGGAAGTATAGAAACAGTCCAAAACCGTGGAATTGTTTTGGTAAAAAAGAAGGAATTAACTTGTCTTGAATGTTGTTTTGATTGTTGTAATTTCTATAAATTTGGAGTTCAAGTTGTTGTGGGCTGTTGTAGGAGTTAAGATGTTGCCAATATGATTTCTTGTGATTATACAAACATTGTTGCTAGACATCTTGTTGGCAGTTGGATGAAGTTGGAAGGCTCACTAGTTGAGTTATATAGTATCTTTCGTCGGTTTGTTTTGAGTAATGTACGAGAGTGCGTATTAGGAATTCCTGTAATCTAATCGTAGTTTTGATATATTGTTATAGGATAAGGTACTGTTGGGCAGCAAGTACGAGTTATATACGACTAAACGCTAAAGGTACGCAAAGCCTATTCCTTCCTTCTTTTTGGCATGTCTAGACGTAAGTAAGATATAATGCGAGCCTCGGGGTGACTCCACTCTCTAATTGCTAGTATGACATGTGATTGTTATTCGTCCGTAATGTCGAAAATGTTGATATAATGGAACTATGATCTCGTTATTTATTACATGATGGACTAGTATGTGATGCATAGGAGTTCTTATTCTTAAAAGGAATTGCATAAGTATGCTTAATTTTTCATAAAAATGTAATATGCTAATGTCCGAGAAGCTGATTTGATTTACTATTCATTGAGTCTCAAAAATGTTTTATATAATTATGTGGTTGCTTATGACTCTGCTCGTGCTACCGCTATATCCTTCACTGAGTCCCGGGCCAGGGTATGTTCTCGTGCGCACAACTATTGTACTATTCACCGAGTCCCTCACTAGAGGGTCGGGACACGTTATATATATATATGATGATGATGATGATATGATATATGATGATTTGGAGATGGAGGCCAGGAGGGCATACATTCCTTATTACCGAGTCCCTCTCGAAGGGCGGGACACGTATATGCTTATGTTTATGATGTTATGATTATAATTACCGAGTCCCTCACTAGAGGGCCGGGACACGTTATATATGTGATATACGAATGATTATGCAACTTTGATTATGAAATACTATAGTGATATTGATATGAGAACGATACGGATGAAATATGTTCAAAGGCAAGTTTTATGAAATTGTTTGTTGCATTGAATCTGTTCACCTTGTCTCGAGATATGATTCCATTTACTATGTTTCATGCTTTACATACTCGGTACATATTCCGTCGACCCCCTTTCTTCGGGGAAATTTTGCGTTTCATGCCGCAGTGCGACGCTCGTTTCGGGGATCCGCCGGTCTAGAGATCCATCCGGCTATTTCGCAGTGCTCCTTTGTTCGGAGCATAGTTTCGCGGTATAACCTTTTGATATGTACATATGTTGTCGTTCGTGTACGACGGGGCCCCGTCCCATCATATGATGTCATGTTTGTCACTCTTGAGGTCCGTGGTCACAAGTGTGGGTCTATGTGTGGTTGTTGTTTTGTTATATGGTTATGACTTGTGTTTGGGCGTACCCATTTGTAGTGGCAGCCTTGTCGGCTTGCGTAGCCAAATATGTTATCATGGCATTTTGTGTATGAAGGTAGCCTCCTCGGCGTGTGTTTTGGATTGGGACGTTCCCCTACATATATATACGACGACCTTGCCATTTTTGCGCGATATTATTTCGTTATAAGTCGTAACTCTTCGGGGAGATAGGTAGCTTCGACTTGCATATGTTTTGCCCTTATACTTATATCAGCTCGTTCATGCTAGTAGTGTATGACTATAGATAACAAGTGTATACGAGTGTCCAGCTCGGGCACTAGTCATGGCCTACGGGGTTGGGTCGTGACATGCATGGTCATCTTTGTCTATATATATATATAACCCCTACAAAGTATGAGATGAACACATGGCCCCCTTTTTTGGCTTAACACAATTGGCCAAAATGTGGGTGGGACCCACTCATACCCACACGGCCACAATGGCTTCTTCAAGAAGTCATGAAATAAAATTTCCAAATTCCAAGTTTGCCCTTAATTCCCTTATTCCAATTTTACCCTTAATGCTCCATACCAATAAAAAGATGAATATGCAACTTATGCATTCTTAACAAAATCGAAAAAAATATAACCTTGTCCTTAACTTTCCGCAATTTACTCGGAATATCCCATTGTGCAAAATGCGGGATATAACAGGATTGGCTAGCCTCATGTTATGCTAATGTTGATTGCCGAATGAAAGTGGTTCGATTTCAATTTTCGGGGGAGCTCGTGCCTGAATGGAAGGGTAATACAGCATCCCCAAGGGGTAGGTTTATTTCCTACCTTAAGGTAAGAAAGATGATAGCTAAAGGCTATATTTATCATCTAGTACGAGTTCATGACACTGAAGCAAAGTCGCTAACTCTCCAATCCGTTCCGGTGGTGAATGAGCTTCCGGATGTATTTCCAGATGAACTTCCACGCCTTCCTCCGGAAAGAGAGGTTGATTTCGCTATTAACGTGTTGCCGGACACCAAGCCTATTTCTATTCATCCTTACCGAATGACTCCTGCAGAGTTGAAAGAGCTTAAGGCACAATTGAAGGTTTTACTCGAAAAAGGATTCGTTATGCCTAGTTGATCACCGTGGGGAGCGCCAGTCCTATTTGTGCAAAATAAAGATGGTTCCCTACGGATGTGCATCGATTACAGGCAATTGAATAGGGTGACGATTAAGAATAGGTATCCTCTTGCAAGAATTAATGATTTGTTCGATCAATTACAGGCTGCCAAGTGGTTTTCCAAGATAGGTCTAAGGTCAGGTTATCATCAAGTGAGAGTTAAAGAAAAAGACATCCCCAAAACAGCTTTCAGAATGAGATATGGCCATTATGAATTCCGGGTGATGTCATTTGGGTTAACTAATGCTCTGGCGTTGTTTATGAATTTGATGAATAATGTATTTAGGCCTCTCTTGGATCTATTCGTAATAGTGTTCATTGATAATATTCTAGTGTACTCTCGCACAGAGTTAGAGCATGCAAATCATTTACATATTGTTCTTAGAATTCTTCGAACTCGAGAACTGTATGTAAAATTTTCAAAGTGCGAGTTTTGGCTGAATTCTTTGACATTTTTGGGTCATGTTATTTCAGATGATGGCATCCGAGTGGATACTCAAAAAATTGAGGCTGTGAAGACTTGGCCAAGGCCTACAACGCCTACAGAAGTCCGTAGTTTTCTGGGATTGGCAGGTTACTATAGAAGGTTTGTGGAGGGGTTTTCCTCTATTTCAGCACCATTGACAAAGCTAACTCAGAAATCAGTAAAATTTCAGTGGAAAGACGCTTGGGAACGCAGTTTTTAAGAATTGAAAGATAGGCTAACTTAAGTTCCAGTCTTGACACTCCCAGAAGGGCCAGATGGTTATGTTGTTTATTGTGATGCTTCTGGGGTTGGGGTAGGATGTGTATTAAGGCAGCACGGTAAAGTCATTGCTTATGCTTCAAGACAGTTGCGGAAACATAAAAGAACTACCCAACTCGTGATCTCGATTTGGCCGCGGTTATTCATGCATTAAAAATGTGGAGGCATTACTTGTATGGTGTACATATCGATATCTATACAGATCACAAGAGTCTCCAATATATTTTCAAGCAAAAGGAGTTAAATCTACGGTAGAGACGATGGTTAGAACTTCTAAAAGATTATGATGTAAGTATTTTATACCACCCCAGAAAGGTGAATGTAGTTGTCACGACCCAACCCCATAGGCCGTGACTAGTGCCCGAGCTGGGCACCCAAACACAATCACTGATCCGAATCACATACAGATAGCTTATATGGACGCAAATATCAAACACCGTCTCGAGATTCTATCAAAGCGCCGCAAACACATCTCAAACACAACCATGTATATATCGAAGCGACAAGGCTATCAAATGGCGCAACGGCCCAAAACATGTACAAATGCAAGCCGACAAGGGCGCCACGGCGAATAAGATCGCCGTAACATATAATATACAAACACACACCGTGTTTAATAGGCCTAACCCACATACATGTCCACAGACCTCTAAACAAATAAACAGAATCATATGACGGGACAGGGCCCTGCCGTACCCCTGCACAAATATATACATATGCAACGGACGAGTGTATACTAAAATGTAGGCTCCCGAGAACAAGGGAGCACTCCAACAACGAAATGGGTGTCCTAGGCGGCGGATCACCAAACCGTGCGTACGTACTGCGGGCATGAAACGACCCCCGAAGAAAGGGGTCGATATGCAAATATGTACTGAGTATGCAAAGCAGAAGATATAGTAAGCAAATCTGAGTCATACTCGAAACAGAAGTACAGAACGTACATGCATTTCCAAAATATCAAAATGTTTACTTTCAAAATACAAATCATGCATAGGGCTCAGAAAATATGGTCGCCCGCCCGTCAATGGCGCCATAACACAGCATAACACTAGAAAGTTTCAAATCTCCGTATCCCCGTCACACATCATATCACATAAAGATAACGCCATACACACAAGATAACACCAAATATAAGCGAACCCGGCCCTCTAGCAAGGCGCTCGGTGAACCATAACACGAGCATAACACGGAGTATAACAAAGTGCGCACGACAACGAACGGCCGGGACTCGGTGAAAGATACAACGAATGCACGAACGAGTCGTGAGTAACCATATGCATAAAATCATTATCATAGACTCAAATGATAAGTAAAATGACTATACTTAGAAATCAGAATAATAACCAAATCAAATTCTTTCAGAGGTCATCAGGATTACAAAAGAAGAGTCGCGGGACCCACGGACGGGTGTCGACCCGAGCCGGGCCCGCCTATGAAAACATACTCATCATACGCCATACAACCTCCTACGAACATATCGAGGCAATCCGAGCCTTTCTGTGAAAGATACGGGCGTTCGTAGTTACGGAATTCTTTAAAAACGAAACTTTTTATGCAACATTTGAAAATCGAATATTCCAAAGACATAAAGGCAAATATTTCATCATATCAAACATACGAATTCCAAGAAACTAATAAGAGTCATAAACATGCTCGGATTGCGAGAATAGAATTTTCTCGAGGCTCGTGTCATAGCCTATTTGTAACTAAGGCATGCCAAAAGAAGAAAGGATTGAGCTTTACATACCTCGTACGCTCTCAAAGCTAGCCCAAACTCAAGCTAATGCCAACCTACGCCTCGGGCTGCCCAAGGTCTACAATTAAGTCATAATATGCCAAACATTAGCTATAGACATTTGGGCATTTAATTCCAAACTAACACTTAATTCTACAGAAATTTGGGCGGTATTTCCCCTGTAAATAGGCCAACCCCGAGAATTTAACTCGGCCAAATCAACAACAACAACACCAACAACCATCCTAGCAACACCAATAATCAATCCGAAAGACAATATAACATTAGTAACTCTCTTTTACATCATTCAACAACTTTCAATATATTCAAATCAACGGCTTACCTTCAGGCCAACATCAACGCTTATACATTCAAATACTAACCCGAACCCATACCAACAATATTCAAGGACATTTCAAACAATTCATACAACATTTCCAACATTCCAACAATTGCTCCAATTTACCCGAAAATAGTCCCCAAACCCGAGAACCTCACTATAACACACTCCTCATTTTCAAATCATGATTTGCATCAACAATCCACACCATAACGATATCATTCTCATAGATATACAAATTACATCAAATGCACAATAACCTTCAAATCAGCCCATACAATTACAACATCAATCTTGAATCATTAAACTCTCATTTCCAACATAGAATCCACATAACAACAACAACTAAAGCACTAAGCAATATTAATTCATTCTTTGCCACACTACATGACCCATACTCGGCCAACACTACAAATGCACATATTGATGATTCTCATTCTTTTCTTCACACTACACAACTAAACATGCTACACAAAATCATTTCATCATCCCAACACAACACACACACCCACACGATCATACACACTATGCACGGCTCAACTCCAACATTCCATATTTCATGAATTTCCTCCATTTTAACATACTACAACATGCATACATCATTCATAACACATAAAACATGATTAAATCTTACCTTTCTTCCTTCAACTTCACAACTAGCTAGGGTTAGCTAGGATGAAAACTAGCGGTTTGATCGCTCCAACAACACTTCCACGCTACTTAGGGACCTCCAATTAGTGAATTTGCATCAAAGAAATATTTTTGGGATGGCTAAGTTTGGACTTGATTTTTCCTCCTCTTGGCCGAGAGTTGTAGTTGTTGTTCTTCAACTTCTTATTTTTTTTGCTAAGTGTAGAATGAGAATAGATGACTTAGAAGTCATCTTTTAAGCTTCCACAAGAGTTGTACATGTGTTCATGGCCCACACACATGTGTTGGAGCAATTAAAATTGGACACAAAATGGGTGGGAGCCACCTCCACACCACACGGCCAACATGGCTAAAATTGCATGATTTCCAACTTTCAATTATATCACTTTTGGTCCCAAATTTTCCTAAGTGTCCCATGCAAACAAATTCATGAACAACTTATGTCTCAAAATAAAATCGAAGGTCAAAAGTCCCGACTTTACATCCCGGAATAGCTTTGTCCCTAACTTATCATAGTTAAACCGGATTGTCCCAATGTACAAAATACGGGATATAACAGCAGTGGCTGATGCACTTAGCCGTAAATCAATGGGAAGCCTATGTGAGATTCCTCCGAAGAAGAAAGAATTAACCCGTGAGCTTCACCAACTAGCCAGCCTTAGAGTTCGCCTAATTGATTCAGGTAATGCGGGAATTGGTATTCACAACCCAATTGTTTCATCCTTAGACATGGAGGTGAGAGAACGTCAATACGAAGATCCTCAGTTGAGCCATTATAGAGATGCATTTCATGAGAAAGAGAAGTCTCCCTTTGAAACTTCTATGGATGGAGTTCTTAGATACCGAGGCAGGCTGTGTGTTCCAAATAATGCAGAATTACGTCACCAAATTCTAGAAGAAGCTCATTATTCTAGATATTCTATCCACCCAGGTGCAACAAATATATATCATGATCTCAAGTTAATGTATTGGTGGGATGGAATGAAAAAGGACATAGCAGAATTTGTAGCACAGGGTCCAAATTGTCAACAAGTGAAAATCGAACATCAAAAGCCAGGAAGATTATTGCAAGCATTGGAGATTCCAACCTGGAAATGGGAAATGATCAATATGGACTTTACTATAAGATTACCCCATTCCCGATGTAAATATGACTCCATATGGGTGATCGTGGACTGACTCACAAAATCGGCCCATTTTCTTCAAGTTAGGACCACTTACTCAGCAGAAGATTATGCAAGATTAAATCTTAAGGAAATAGTGCGACTCCATGGTATTCCGATGTCCATTATTATTGATAGAGGAGAGCAATTTATAGCTAAGTTTTGGAAGTCTTTCCAAGAAGGTTTGGGTACTCAAGTGAAGCTTAGCATGACATTTCACCCGCAAACTGATGGGCAAGCTGAACGCACTATTCAGACCTTGGAGGATATGCTAAGGGCATGTGTTCTAGATTTCGGTGCTAGTTGGGACGACCACTTACCCCTAATTGAGTTTGCATACAACAACAGCTATCATTCCAGTATCCAAATGGCTCCGTATGAAGCTCTATATGGAAGGAAGTGTAGATCCCCAATTGGGTGGTTTGTGTTATAGCCCGTATTTCGTACGTTCGGATATTGTGAGACAATGGTGAGAAGTTAAGGACAAGACTATGTTTCCAAAATTATTTTAATATACAAGTGGGTTATGAACATTATTTATGAATATTATTAGTATGGAAATATTGAGAAAGGTTAAGGGTAAAAAGGGAATTTCACAAAAATTCAAGAAGGTTCTTGAAAAGGCCATGTTGTCCGTGTGACACATGGGTATATGCATATATTCATATTTTATGGGGACTAAAGTTTATATAAGAAGACAACTAGTCTTCTTTGTCCATTTTAGAAAATTCAAGAAATTTCATGAAGAGGGCATGTGCCCCTCACATGTTCATAAGAATTATATATATATATATGAGGGGGCTTACCAAGCAAGGCATAATTGTCATGAAAAATTCAAGAAAAACTCCAAGCAACAAATAGGGGCCATTCGGCCATGGAGAACCAAACAAGGACCTTGGAGAGAAGGTGATCAAAAATTATGTTCTCCTAACATTTCTACTAAGTGGAAGGCCCTCTTTAATGTGGAGTGGTTTTTGGAGCAAGAAAAACATATATTCATATAAGTTGCAAATTCTAGCCAAGTGATGGATCAAGGAAAAAAAAGGTAAGAACTAATCCTCTTTTATATGTTATGGAGAGTTATGTATGTTGAAGTATGGAAAAGTGAGTGAAATTCATGTGTTGTAGAGGTGAAGGTGGGTGTCCGTGTACATGCATGGTTGAGCCGTGTGTGTATGTGTTGTGTTGTGTGGAAGATTGAATTCATTTCATGTAGTGTGTTGCTTGTTGTGGTAATGTATAGAAAACATGGAAAATTCATGGGAAATATGGATGTTGTAGTGTGGCCGAATATAGTAGTATGTGTAGAAGTGAGGGATTAATTTTATTTAGTAGTTTGGTTGCTATTGTAATGTATAGAAATGAATGAAAATTCATGAAAATCTACGTGAGAAGTGTTGTGGCCGAATGGTAGAGGATTTGGTAAGTTGTGGTAAATTGATGTAATTTGATATTCTAGTTGTTGTCATTGTGGATTATGTGGTGTTGAATGAAAAGTGTTGTTGAAGTTAACGTATATGAATGATGATGACATGTATGGTTGTTGTGGAATTGGAAGGTTTCGGGTAAAGTAAAATGTTGATTGAGTTGTTGAAAGATTATGTGAATTGAATTGAATTGAATTGAATATAAATGGAATGTTGTTAGTAAGATTGTTGGCATTGTTGTTGGTTTGGCCGAGTTGAATTCTCGGATTGTTGTTAATGGATGAAATGGGCCGAGCCATATTCTCGGGACGGTGTATTTACAGGGGAGATGCTGCCAAAATTTCGGCAGATTATAAGTAAATGTATTTGAAGGGTTAAGAGAGGCATATGATAATGAACCTAACAATTTCGTTAATCGTCTTGAATGTAGACTAGCGGCAACAAGTTTGGACAAATAAGCGTAGCTAGTAAGGCGCGGCGTAGGTATGTCAAGGCTCGTCCCTTTTCCTTTTATGGCATGATTCGTATGTGAGATTTTATAAATGTTTCCATAACGTTCTCATTTCCAAAAGTTGGAAGTAATGGTTCCAAGGTATAATTTCCTTCTTAAAAGTTTATAAATGTTTCCAAAATATTCATTTTTCTCCAAAATCAAGTTTTACGATTTTTTGAAAGTTTTTATGATTAAAGCAACGACTATGATTTTATGATGACAATGATGATGCCAGATATGAGAAAAAGTCTATGATGAATATGTCAAGTATATGTTCTTACCATGAATACGACGATATGAAATGTTAAGCTATTTTAGGATAATGACTATTTTAAAGGTTTCAAAGTATGTGAAATGATAGGTTATGATCCTGTTTTATGTTTCCCGTGATGTTATCCTTCATTGATAGTCTCGCCTTATAATTGTTCCTTCAAGGTGAGACATGACGATCCTGATTGTTCCATAATGTAATCGGAGGTTACTGACCTTACGTCACTCCGATAGAGATTATAGCTTTTCTTCGGGCTCTCTGCATGCTATAACATGATATATATATATAGCGGTATGGGGCAAACCCAATGGTGGGGAAAACCCAATGGTGGGGCAAACCTCGGTAAGAACGGCGAGTCCCGAGTGGGGGGTAAGTATAAGGCTTGCCTTAGGCAAATCCCGCATTGGTTTAGGCAAATCCGCATTGGTTCGGAGCAAATCCCATATCGGTTCATGTTGTCCCGGACGCGGGCTAATGATGTTATGTGATTCAGACAGGTTATGTATGTATGTAAAAGTGACAGTAAGCATGCATGACTCCGCCTTAAGAGGCACTCAGATGTGCAGACTATTTTTACAGCACATGACATGTTCTACAGTTTCATTCTGTTATTACTCACGAGTACAGTTTTTACCATGTTGCTACTCATAGCTATATCTCCTATTATGTTACTATTCATGCCTTACATACTCAGTACAATGCTCGTACTGACCCCTCTTCTTCGGGGCTGCGTTTCATGCCGCGCAGGTACACCCGGATGATCGAAACCATTCCATTATAGAAGATGTTCCAATGAGTTGGCATCTCCATTTGCTCGGAGAGTTGCCGGGTCAAGAGTCCTATGCTATGATGTCATGTTCGAGTTAGAGGCTTTGCAGACAGAGTCGTGGGTATAGTGTGTCAGTCTTGAAAATGGTTCCACTAGCCGATGTGTTTTTATTATACATTATGTTACAGAGCCCTTATGTTTGCAAATTGTGTTTAATTGGAAACGACAAAAGATTTTTGAAAATTTTACTATGTATTTTACCTTCAATTGATTTAAGAATCTAAAGAGATTAGGTATGTAATAAGTGATAGCGGGTTCGCTCGGCTCCGAATGCGGGGTCGGGTGCCCATCACACCCTAGTAAGGTCGGGGTGTGACAGTTTGAAATCGGGGAGACACGATTAATAGGCCCTGAGTTGATTCAACAGGCACTGGAAAAGGTCAAGGTCATCCGAGATCGATTGTTGACAGCCTAAAGTCGTCAGAAATCTTACGCGGACAACCGCCAGCGAGACTTAGAATTTCAAGTTGATGACTGGGTATTCTTAAAGGTGTCGCCAATGAAAGGAGTGATGAGATTTTGCAAGAAAGGAAAGCTGAGTCCTCGATACATTGGACCTTATAAGGTTGTCCGCAAGGTGGGTCAAGTAGCTTATGAATTGGATTTACCATCGGAATTGGAATCAGTCCATCCGATTTTACATGTCTCAATGCTCCGTATGTGTGTTGGAGATCCTGCTAGGATTGTCCCAGTAGATAATGTTCAAGTGATAGAAAAGTTGGCTTATGAAGAAGTACCCGTTGCCATACTAGATAGGCAAGTACGGTGACTTAGCAATAAATAGGTAGCTTCAGTCAAGGTTTTATGGAGAAATTACAACCAAGAAGAGATGACTTGGAAGGCGGAAGAAAATATGAAGGCCAAGCCCATATTTATTTCATCCCCCGAAAGGAATTCAAGATGAAACGTCAAGATTTTGAGGTATGCATGATTTCTTTTTATGCTTTTGGGTCGTGTGTGGCCAAACTTTATTACTATGATGTTGTGGCCTTGTAAGGTATTGTTATTATGGGCTGTTGTGACAGGCTGGTAGTGCCATATTACAGGGGAAACTCTGATGAAGCTTTCATAAAATTTCCAAGAACTTAACATTCGAGGATGAATGTTTTTAAAGGGGGGAAGAATGTTACACCTCCCATTTTATTTCAAGGAGATTTCGGCTTATTGGTGGTGTATACCCTCGGTATGTTAGTTCGCACTAGAGTTTTGGTCATGAGATATTCTGCTTGGTATGTGTACCGGTGTATAAGTATGTATTCTTGACATTTCGAGGAAATTGGAAGTGAAACGAATCGAATCGGAGCAAAGAGAAGCAGTTCAGGAAACTGCTGGCACCAGTCAGCATCGACGGCCAAAGGGACAGACCGTTGACACATCGACGAGTCGTCGCCTAGCACCGTCGATGAGGTTCTGCGATCAGACATCTCAGGAGGAGAATCGACGGCACATGTCGACGAGCCGTCGACCCTGCTCGTCGACCCGCGGATCTGGAAGCTTCCAGCCCTGATTATAAATATAAGCTCCCACGTTTTATTTCATTATTTCTCCCAAGAACAGACCCTATATCTCTCTAGAACCCTCTAAAACACTCTCTTTACTTCTACAACAATCTAAGCCAAGAAATCAAGAGCAAAAGCCAAGATTTAAGAGATTCATGTACTGTGAGTCCCATTAGGGTTTGTGGAGAGTAAGAAATTCCTTGGCATGCATGTGAAGGATTCCATTCTAATGGAGTAGAGTGACCCAAGTCTTGTTCCCAAGTGTTTAAGGTGAGTTTTATGTTTATTTCTTATCATTGAGAGTATTGAGGGGTTGAAAGACTTGGATTATGGAAGAACATAGAATATAGAGCTTAAATGTAGAATCAATGGTATTCTTGAATAATAGTTGACATGAATCATAGCTCTTGATGTATTATGAATAGAATCTTGTTACAAATAACATTGAGAACATGGGATAAACATTATACATGAGTAAATGATGCAGTGCACTATGACCATGATTATGGATGACTTGAAATGAAATTGGGAAATGTGGATAATGTAAGTGAATGGAGATTATTGCTTAGGATACTGTGAATGTATTTAGAGACATTTGGGAGTTGATATATGATATGGAGAAAGTTGTATAAACAAAGGAAATGCTGCCTAATTTTCTCTAACCTTAGTTAAGCATGCTCATGTGATCGATTAGCTAATGTTAATAAGGACTCTCTTGAAGGTAGAGACGTGAGCATTGGAAGAGAACGTTCAAGTGATAGAGTAGCCAAACGAAAAGGTATGTGAGGCTAGTCCCTTACTTCTAAGGCATGATTCTCATGAAATGAATTCCCTTTTCTTTCCATGACTGTCTTACATTCTGAAAAATATGAGTCAACGTTATATAGAGCTCATTCTGAGACAAGGAATAAGAGATGCGTGATGAATTCGATAATGGTAATGAGGAGCCTAAGTCTAAGGATTCTAAAGCCTATGATATGACGTTAATTATTATTGCTAGACCCACCTTATGATACTAGTTCCTTCAAGGTGAGGTTTGATGGATATGATTTTTCCATAATAGAATCGGGGGTTCTTGACCCTACGTCACCCCGGTATGGCTATAGATTATCTTGGGACTCTAATGTATGTTTTATGATGAGTTTATGAGATGTATGCGATGATAAGATTACACCGCGCCTAGATGGACGGACATGTCACCGCTAATGTGGGCTGCTTATGATTCCACCGCGCCTAGATGGCCGGACATGTCACCACTAATGTGGGCTGCTTATGATTATGTTATATCCCGTATTTTGTACGTCGGGACAATCCGAGTTAACCATGAAAAGTTAGGGACAAGACTACTCCGGGATGCGAGGTTGAGATTTTCGACCTTCGATTTTATTTTAAGGCATGAGTTGCTTGTGATTTTGTTGGAATGGAATATTAAGGAAAATTTGGGGTTAAAAGTGAATTATGAAAAGTTATTAATTTTTCATGAAATGGCCATGTTGGCCGTGGGAAGTGGTGTGGGTCCCACCCTTGGTTGGCCAAATTTGACTAGTCAAGCTATGAAGGGTGCATGTGATTATTTTACAATTGTAGGGACTAGAAGTGACAAAAATAATTCTTGAGGGGGCACAAGGTGGCCGGCCAAGAATAGGTGGGCCATGGTACACTTGGATTAATAACATATGTGTATAATAAGATGACCAAGCAAGTTATTTAGTCATCTTTTACAAGTCTAGAAACTTGAAGAATATGGAGAAAGAGAGAGAGGAGAATTCGGCCATGGCTGGCCGAATTTGACCCCTCCAATTTGATTCCCAAAAATTATTTTCTTCATTGTTTTCTACTAATTGGAAGGTGCTAAACAACATGGAGTAATTGTTAGAGCAAGCAAATCCTTTGTTCATGCAATTCACAACCTAAGTCAAGTGAAGAACTAAGTGAAAAAGGTAAGGTTCAATCTCATTTTTCATGTGTTATGGATGGTTTATGTGTGTTGTAGTACGTAGAAACGGATGAAAATCATGAAATCTTAGGTGTTGGTGTTGAACCGTGGGGGCTATGTTTGGCCGTGTATATGTGTATTGTGTAGGGGAGAAGAACTAATTTTATTTAGTATGTTTGGAATGTTGTGTTGTGAATTCTATGATAAAAATGAAGGTTTAATGATTTAAGTTGAAGTTATATTCGTTTGTAGGTTGTCGAAGAAGGTAATGCGATTTTATTATAGTTTCTTGTATCATTGAGGTTAATGTTGTTAATGTGTGGAATGTTGGTGTAGTTTATGAATTTGAAAGAAAGAAATGTGTTGTTATGGTTCCTATGGAAATTGGAAGGGTTCGGGTGGCATTGCACATTGGTTCGGCCGTTTGAATGTTGTGTGGATTGTTTGAAACGTTCTTGAATCTCGTTTGAATGATTTCGGATTAGTACTTGAATATGTGTGCATTGGTGTTGGTTTGATGGTATATGGTTAATTTGAACGTAAATGGAATGTTGTCGAATTATGTAGAAAAGAGTTATTGATGGTATAATGCCTTTTGAATTAATTATTGATGTTGTTAGAATGGTTGTTGGTATTGTTGTTGAAGATTTAGCGAGTTGAAATCTAGGGGATGTTGAATTCTGGGGAAATCGCCCAAATTTCGTAAATGGAGTGCTAACTTAGAATTGGATTTCTGAGCGCTTATGACTAATGTTTGGTGCCAAATGATGTTATTGTAGATTTTGGAGAAGCCGAGACGTAAGTTTGGATTAATTTAGGAAGCGGACGAGGTATGTGAAGCTTACCCTTTCTTTCTTTTGGCATGTCTTGATTGTATGTAGGCTAGAACACGAGTCTCGGGGTAACTCCATTCTTAAGATCCCGGCCGTATACGATTCTTGTTCCCTTCGGATGTTAATGTTCTTGATATTGTCAAACTATGGCTCTTAAGTCTTTTGTATAGTTGGATTTCAAATTTTGCTTAAAGAATGTTGTTTTTAAAATATTCCGTAACTACGAACAACCGTAACTTTCATAGACGGGCTCGGATCGCCTCGAAACGTTCGTAGGAGATCCCATAATGAATAAGGTCTCCAACTTTCATAGATGGACTCGGATTGGTTTGATACTCGTCCGTGGGCCCCGAGACTTTCCTTTGTGTGATACTAACGACCGTTGAAATCCAATGTGACTATCGTCTTAACCCTCGAGCGTCAACTACTTACTTCTCTATCAGGTTTATAAAGACGATTATGCCCTTAATTTCCATAAGCTATTTCATCTGGTTTGATACGTATCTACGAGTCCTAAAGTTCTATTTGATATGTTCTCGAACTACATTCGGAAGAAACTTGATCTGACTATCGCCTTGTTTATTTTTAAAAATAATGGTTCACTTTGATTATTCTATTGAGTCTTTGAAAATGTTTTAAACTGCATATAGTTGCTCACGACTCTGCTCGTGCATTATGTTATTACATCCTTCACCGAGTCCCGGGCCGGTTATGTTTCGTGCGCACTATGATATATTCGGAGTATGATGTGTCCGGTTCGCCGAGCCCCTCCGGGGGCGGGCACCGTGTATATTTGGCGTTATGATGTGTTACGGTGTTACGGTGTGTTATGTGATATGTCGGGTTTCGGAGATATGAAATCTTCTGGAGTATGATGTGTTGTGGCACCAACGACGGGCGGGCGACCACGATTCTAAGAGCCCTATGCATGATTTGTGTTTTATGAGTAAGCATTTTAATATTTTGAATATTGCATTTACTTTCTGTACCTCTGAATTTGACTATGATCTTGTTTACTACATTTCATGCTTTGCATTACTCAGTACATATTCGTTCCTTTTCTTTGGGGTCGCGTTTCATGCCTTGTAGTACGGATACTTATTTGGATGATCTACCAGCCTAGGATTCCTGTTCAGCTGTCTTGGAGCGCTCCCTTGTTCCGGAGCCTATACTTTGGCCCTGATTCTATTATTGCATATATGTATATGTTTATTCACGGGTACGGCGGGGCCCTGTCCCGTCATATGATTTTGTTATTATTCTTAGAGGTCTGTAGACATATATGTGTAGGTTATGGGTACTCACTATTCAGTCATGTCTGTGTGATTTGTGATTTGGACGTCCCCCTATGGTATGATAGCCTTATCGGCTTATATGTGATACTATTTACTGAAAGTTATAAAATATATGTATATGTATATTTGTGTGACTTTGGGCGACGTTTCACTTTTACGTAAATATATGTTATTTGTACCGGTATAAGTTATTCGTACGCCATTTCGATTAATGGGTGTGTACGGATGCCGGGTCGGGCACTAGTCGCGGCCTACGGGGGGTTGGGTCGTGACAAAAGTGGTATGTCGAAAGTTCGTCCTCGGATTGTCTACAGACCGTGTCCTGCAGAGTCTTGTTTATGGTGTGAAGTGTCACGACCCAACCCCGTAGGCCTTGACTAGTGCCCGAGCTGGGCACCCAAACACATTCATTAATTCGATTCACAACAAATAGCTTACGCGTATACAAATATCGTATGACGTCTCGGATTATCTGTTTGTCTCAAACACATATCAAACACAAACATATATATATATCAGAAGCCGGCAAGGCTATCAAACGGCGCATCGGCCCCAAAACATATACAAATGCAAGCCGACAAGGCTGCCACGGCGAATAGGATCGCCCAGAACATATAACATACAAAAACACCTGTACAGGATAGGCCTAACCCACATACGTCTACAGACCTCTAGACAGACCAACAGAATCATATGACGGGACAGGGCCCCGCCGTACCCCTGAACAAACTCATACATATACAACGGACGAGTATATACCAAAAAGTGGGCTCCGGAATAAAGAGAGCACTCCAAACGCGAGAATGGGTGTCCTAGGCGGCGGATCACCGAACTGTGCGTCTGTACCTGCGGGCATGAAACGCGAGCCCCGAAGAAAGGGGGTCAGTACGGAATATGTACTGAGCATGTAAAGCATGAAATACAGTAGGCAGAGTCGTACTTTAAATAAGGAGTAGAAAACATGAATACAGTACCCAGAAACCACAAAACTTACCTCCGAAACATAAATCATACATGTCCATATCATATCCCGGTCGGACAATCATTCCGCACGTGCGTATACATATAACGTGTCCCGGCCCTCTAACGAGAGAGACTCGGTATGTAAGATCATATCATCATCCCATATATACGTAGATATAGCGTGTCCCGGCCCTACAGTGAGGGACTCGGTGTATAGCGTGTCCCGACCCCTCCCAGTGAGGTCTCGGTGTATAGCGTGTCCGGCCCTACAGTGAGGGTCTCGGTGTATAAAATCATGTCCTCATCATATCATCATATACATAGCGTGTCCCGACCCTCTAGTGAGGGACTCGGTGTATAGAATCGTCATATCATCCTGTTATCACATACCATGTCAAACTTCATATCACATCATATTTGAATAGACGTCATACTTCGAATACAAACATAGTGTACACGAACGAGTGGTGAGGAACCATATACACAAATCATCATCACGGGCTCAACAACATAGTCAATTGAAGTCTCATTTTAAAGCTAAATAACGGTTAAATCAAGTTTCTTAGAAAATCATTCGAGAACATATCAAGTAGTACTTTAGAAATTGTAGGTACGTCTCAAGATCGCATAACATAGCTTGTGGAAGACTAGAACATAGTCGTCATTACGGACTCAATAGAATAGTCGAAGCGAATTATTATTTCAAAACCAAGACAATAGTCAAATCGAATTTTCTTTCGAATACCACTCGGGAACATATCGACCCGAACTTCGAAACCATAGTTATGTAACAAAATCATATGCGTGAGATCATTATCATAAACTCAAAAGGTAAGCAACGATCGTACTTGAAATCGGGATCATAATCGTATCATATTCTTTCAAAAGTCGTCGAAGTACATAGAGGAAAAGTCGCGGGACCCACGGACGGTGTTGACCCGAGCCGGGCCCGCCTATGGAAAACATAGTCATCACACGTCATGGAATCATTTTTTGAGCACATCGAGGCGATCCGGATTCTGTGCGAAAGTTACGGACTTTCGTAGTTTTCGAAATCGTTTAGGAACAAACTCTTTTAAAAACCAACTTTTATGCAACTTTTGAAACTTAGTCATACAAAATACATAGGGGAAAATATTTCATCATATCATGCATACGAAGACCAAGAAACAAATAATAATCACAGACATGGTCGGATCGCGAGAGTAGAATTTCCTCGAGGCTCGTATCATAGCCTATTTACGACTAAGGCATGCCAAAAGAAGGAAGGGTTGCGCTTTACATACTCGTACGCACTCAACGCTCGCTCAAACTCAAGCTAAATCCGACCTACGTCTCGGGCTGCCCAAGGTCTACAAACAAGTCATAACATGCCAAACATTAGCTATAAACATTTTGGGCATTTAATTCCAAATTAGCCCTTAATTCTACAGAATTTGGGCGGCATTTCCCCTAAATAGGCCACCCCGAGAATTTAACTCGGCCCAAATCAACTACAACAACAACAACAACCAACCTAGAAACATCAATAACCAATCCGAAAGGCAATATAACATTAATAACTCTCTTTTACATCATTCGGCAACTTTCAATATATTCGATTCAACGACTTACGTTCAAGCCAACATCAACGCTTTTACATTCAATCACCAATCCGAATCCATACTAGCATCATTTAAGAACATTTCAAACAATATATACAATATTTCCAACAATCCAACAAGGCTCCAATTTGCCCAAGCATCCCCCAAACCCGAGACACACTATAACACCTTGCTCATTTCAAATCATGATTTGCACCAACAATTCACATTCTAACAATATCATTCTCATAAATATACAAATTACATCAAATGTACAATAACCTCCAAATCAGTCCACAACAATTACAACACCAATTTGAGTCATTAAACATTCATTTCCAACATAGAATTCATAACGACGACGACTAAAACATTAAGCGATATTAATTCATTTCTTGTCACATAAATGGCCTACATTCGGCCAACACCTCCCACCAACATATATAAATGATTCTCATTCATATCTTCACCTTACAATGATCACAACATGGTAACTAGACTTCAATTCATGACTTCAATTCAACACAACACACACACGCCTCACACGGCTATGCACTACATTCACAACCTCCACCCCAACATGCCATATTTCATGAATTTCCTTCATTTTAACATACTACAACATACATACAACCTTTATAACACATAAAACATAACTAAATCTCACCTTTCTTCTTCAACTCCACAATTTGTCTAGGGTTTGCGATCTACAAAACGAATGGTTTGATGATCCAAACAATGCTTCCACGTTACTTAGTGTTATATCCCGTATTTCATGCATTCGGATAATTCGAGAAAGTCGTGGCAAGCTAAGGACAAGATCATTTTCAAGAATTATTTTAATGTACGAGTTGTTAGGACTATTATTTATGAACATTGGTGGTATGAAAATATTGAGAAAGGCCAAGGGTAAAAAGAGAAATTTGCAAAATGGCCAATGGAAATAATGTGGAAGGTTAGGGGCAAAATGGGAATTTTACACAAGGTTCATGAAAATTCCAAAGAGGCCATATTGGCCATGTGACAAAAAAAAAAGGAAAGAAAAAGAATGAAAATAAGATGACAAAATAAGTCATCTTTGGTGGAATTTCAAGAAAATTCTAGAGAAATAAAAAAAGAAAGGGGCTATGTGCTAAGATTTTCTTAATTGAGGGACTAAAACATAAATATAGAAAAATGGTGGAAGGAATGTATATATATATGAGAGTCATCTTTTTAATTCAAGAAAGTGGGAGAAAGAAAGAAAAAGAAAGAAGATGAAGAACAAAAAAAAAACAAGCATATTCGGCCAAGGTAGGGGGATTTTTCCCCCATGAAATCTTGTCCCAAAAAATTATTTCTTCTAGTATTCCTACTAATTTGAAGGCCCTCTTCAACATGGTATAGTTATTGAAGCAAGAACCTCTCTCTTTGATGCAAGTTG
>NW_026727240.1:0-34036 GCF_029784015.1 Lycium ferocissimum | reverse complement strand
GACTCCCCACGATATTGTTACTTATAATCTATGCTCTTGTTTATTTTATTTTTCATGTCTTACATACTCGGTACACTATTCGTGCCGACGCCCCTTCATGTGGGCGCCGCGTTTCATGCCGCGCGGCAGCGGATAGCCGGAGTTGATCCCTAGAGTTCTCTCGAAGCATTTTTGCGGCGCTCCGGTTTCGGAGCCCGGTTCCTTGGTACTACTTTTGGTGTACATATTCGGGCCCCAAGCGCACTCGGCCCTCCCTATGTATATGTTTACTATGTTTAGAGGCTCGTAGACGGATATGTACGAGCTATTGGTACTCCTGATTGTCCCCGTCGCTGTATAGTATGACCGTAAAGCTTACTAGTTTATGTTCCTAATTGTGCTATGCATGTTAATGCTAGTCAAAACAAAAAAAAACGGTGTAGTTCATACGTGCAATAAGAGTCAGCGGGTTCGCTCGGCTCCGAATATGGGGTCGGGTGCCCATCACACCCTAGTAAGATCGGGGTGTGACACTTCTAAGAGTAGAGTAATATGAAATCTCGCTTACTCGCTTGTTGGATCACGTCATAGGATCATGCCAAAAGAAGGTAAGGATAGCCTTAACATACCTTGACGTATATCAAATCATCCAACTCCTACTTCTTGACTTGTAAGTCTACAATTAACACAACATAGACCTTTATTAGACTAGGTACTTCACTTGATAACCTCTTTTAGATGCATAGAGAGCTTAACGAATCGTGAACAACATTTCTCTCATAAGCTTAACAACTCTTCAACTTCTCATTCACTTTAATACCAACCATAACAACAATAACAACACTTATATATCAAAATATATTCCAATCCATTCCCAATCATCTCTTACAAATAACCCTAAGTTACTATTTTGTCTTTCGTCACTTACTACTTTCACAACTACCCCCTCTTGACTTAGAATCACTAAAACTCTTGATACTCAACTTAAATACAAAGGTAGAAATCATTTACATACCTTGAGGGGTAAAGAATCCCAAGAATCACTTCACTTTAACTCCCTAAGCTCCACAACTTGAAGAAACCCTAGAAGCAACCTTTCTTCTTCACCATCTCGGGTTTACGAGGTCCGGGTCTTGTCAAATCTTCACAAATGTGATGGAAAATATTGGGAGAGAATGTATAAGGGTTTTCTGATTTTTGGAAGGAGGAAAATATGAAATGAAGTCGTGACCCACATATTTATACGTGGAGAATTAACTGCTTCAGTGGTCTGGTTCGACGAGCGGGTCGATCACCCGTCGACGTGTCGATGGTCTGTCGACATACTCGTCGACCTGTGCCTGTAGAATGCAGGGCTACAAAACCCTATCGACACCGCACAACGATGGCCTGTCGACAGGTTCGACGACCCGTCGATCGTGACTGGTGTCTGCAGACTTTTCCAATTCAGTTCAGATCTCGTCGATTCAATTCGTTCAACTTCTAATCCTGTAAATCACCAGGAATACCTGCTGGTACAATTGCACACAGGGTAGGACACTCTCTATCTCCAAAACTCGGGCTCGGGTCTCAATTCCCAAGGCCTACCCAACTAGGAAATCATAAGTTCTACCACTACGAAAACGAGGAGTGTAACAACAGGGCCCCCGACATAGCCATAACGCAAAAGTACATATACAAAACCCTGACTCGGTAATTCTCCACGAAGACATGGAGCTCACCAATCAAAAGCTGATATCTGGAGGCAGCCTACAGTGGAGGGTCCTCGCCTCATCTATCTACACCTACATGGCATGAAACACAACACCCCCAGGCAAAAGGGTGTCAGTACGAAGGATGTCCCCAGTATGTAAGGTGGAAATGTAACTCGATAATAACATACTATAATTAAGAGGGATAACAATCAAACTGTAACCTCGACTTACCGAGAGCCATAACATGTATATTACTACAATCTCGCAAGTATATCTATCTATATATATATATATATATATATATATATATATATATATATATATATATATATATATATATATATATATCTTCTATGCTACTTTCTTGGATACCTCATCATTATGACGCCGATCGCCTACTCGGTTGTAGCTCGATGGTAACTGCAACAATGTCCAGCCAGACGTAGCTCGGTGGTGAATGCATATGACATATCTGCCCGACCGGCCATAGCTCGGCAGTGAACGCATAACTGCCCATTCGGATATATATATATATATATATATATATATATATATATATATATATCTTCTATGCTACTTTGCGGATACCTCATCATTATGATCTTGATCGCCTACTCGGTTGTAGCTCGATGGTAATCGCAACAATGTCCACCGTACGTAGCTCGGTGGTGAATGCATATGACATATCTGCCCGACCGGCCATAGCTCGGCAGTGAACGCATAACTGCCCATTCGGCCGTTGCTTGGTGATGAATACGAGTTTGCCTATCCGACTGTAATCCGGTGGTAACTGAAGATGCATATCTGCCCAACCAGTCATCATCCGGTGGTACGTGAGGTACAATAGCCAATCCTGAATATATACTGTATACATACCTATCAATACCTATCTTACTTTTACGAAAGTACATAGGGGTTAGAGGACCTCTTTTGAATCTTTAAAACTTCCTTTGGAGTGATGTAAGGTCGTTAAGCCTCCGATTTCATCATGAGAAACCAACATCAATATCATGAATCTCAATAAGACTTGGAATCTGAGTTATATCATGCTTGAACAACATCATAAGGAAATGAGTAATACGAATATCCTTGGCTGCTAAGTGTAAAGTCCTTCAAAATAACATTCTTCTACATCTCATAACATTTAGTACATCCCAAGAGAAAGAAGAGTTAGCCTTAGCATACCTCAAGTTGTCAAGCAACCCAACAACAAGCTTTCCACAGCTAGAGCGCCAGTCCTATAACAAAGGGATACATATACAACTTAGATGCCGCTAGTATATCACGTATATCAAACGATAACTCAATTCTAAAGTAAAATGGGCAGAATTTCCCCTTATTCTTCAACATCTATAACATATTAGAAAAACCAACGACAACAAAAAGAAGCTCATATAATTCCCTTATACTCACTTCACAAATATTCAAAGATATACATCAAGTAATCCAATATACGCTTCGTATACGACGCTTTATACACTTCTTCCTTACATAACTGTTACATCCCGTCCTTTTGCATAATCGAAAAAAATTCGAAATAATTGTGAATTATGAGAAAGGAGGTTATGTTTGAAATTTTCTTAGTATGTGTATGTCGGTTATGAAAATTTGAACGGGAAAACACTGGAGAAGGCCTAAGGGCAAAATGGGAATTTTGAAAATTTGTTTCGGGAATTGCAAAATATAATTCATGAAGAATTGGGCTCAAAAAAAAAATAAGAAAATTGAGGCCCAAAGACTTAAGGTGGCCGGCCAAGCCTACCATGAAATGGCCCAAACCCATTAAATTAGCATGTGTTGGTCATGTGCCTCAATTATATTATATATGCAAGACTTGTCTAGAATTTTCAAGAAAACAAAACAAAGCAAATTAAGAAAAAGGAAGAGAGGCAATCGGCTAAGGAAAGAAAAAGAAGGAGAGAGCATACGGCTTGGCCATAGAAAAATTGGCTCCTTAAAATCTTTCTCCAAAAATTATTTTCTTGTGGTATTTCCACCAATTCAAGAGTGCTCTACAACTTGGTGTAATTGTTTTGGAAGAAGGAGCATTTGTTCCTTCAAGTGGACAACTTGATTGAGTGAAGAACTTAGTGAAGAAAGGTAAGATTTAAACTCTTTTTATATGTTATGAAAGCTTTGTCTATGTTGTAGTGTGTGGAAGGGATTGAAAATCATGAGAATAGGGGATATATGCATATGGCCGTGAGCCATGGTGATTGAAAAGGCAAGGATTGCATGTTTTCTTTGCATGCTATGGAAGGTTATATGTGTGTTGTGGAATGTGAAATTGAATGAAAAGTATGGAAGGGTGATTGTGAGTGTGTAGGCCGTGGTGTGTGTATTGTGTATGGACCGTGTGTGTGTGCATGTTGTATGGTTATGATTAGTTGAATTTTGTATTGTGTTCTAGTTGTGGTTATGATGGAAATTCATGTTGGAAATGAAAGTTGAATGAATTTGATGGAAGTTGGAAATATGAGGTGTGGCCGTGACCTATGGAGGATTTGCCATGATGATGACTTATGTTGTTTAATGTGTTAGTTGTGTAGTTATGATTCTTGTATTGTAAGTGTAGGAAAAATGATGTAAGCTTGTATGAAAATGGAATGTGGGAGTTTATGTTGATTTAGTGTGAATTTATGAAATTATGGGAATGAAGTGCTTAAGGTGTAAGTTATGATTAATGTTGATGAATTTGGAAGATGGAAATATGTTATGGACTTGTATGTTAAAGATTAGGAGAATTGAATAAGTTATGGCTTTGGTGGAAAATTGGCATAATTTGTATATCTGTGTATATATTGTAGAAATGTTATGATATGTTTCCGAATGGTATTGTAATGACCTTGATGAATAATGAATGTGAAAATATTGGATTTGAGTTGGAAACGCGAAGTTGGAATGAGGGCTATAGCATTATGTTGGAAAAATGACTAAATAGGTTATATTGTATTAAGTTGTAGTTATTGATGTTCTTGATGTTGTTGTTGGGTTGTTGTTGGTTGTTTTGAGTCGAGTTGAATCTCGGGTGTGTCATATTTATAGGGGAGGTGCTGCCGAAATTTCGGTAGCCAAGTATAAGCCCAAGTTGAAATATTAGCTTGCATGAATAGTAATTGGTAAGAATGACCATTTGCGAGCTTTTGGACGAGACGGAATTGAGATTTGAGGAGCGTAAGACGCGATTCCGGTATGTAAAGCCTTCCCTATTCTTCTTTGGCATGTTAAGAGTGTACTAGGCTTGAAAGTGAACCTCGATTGCACTTCGCGTTCCATAATTCAAGATTGAAAATAGCGTCAAAACGTTCGGTAAGATTGAACTCGTTTCTTCACAAGTTGCCATCAAAATGACTTATATGTACGAAACTTTCCCAAATGAACTCGGGTTTGTCCCAAACGCTTTCAAATGACTTTATAAAGACTATGATCCATGATTTATGCCCGCCGCCTCGATTTGACCCGAGGTGGGCCCATAGAATCCGAGACCTCTTATTATGATTTTAATTAATTTATTCCTATACCATGTTTAAAGGAATCTTTGATGATTGTACCGTTGTCGAACAATGAATATGATGAGTTTATGATATGTCTTGATATGGGTTATGATCCTAAAAATATGATCGAAGTAAGAAATCGTGCCATCCCCAAAAGGGCATACATATATCTATACGAGCATCGTCGATTTCCTTGAAATGATATGTCATTTGTATTGTTCCGTTTGCTCAAGAACGATCATTTTGAATCTTTTGTAAGCCCTATGATATATTTGTTACGTACGAATAGTCTTAAAAACTCGATTTGACATAATCCGTCATGGCATCCGAAAGGTACGTATTATGACTATTTATGTGATTGGTCCGTTGAGTCCGGACTTATATGTATATGTTTACGCACTACTCCGTTCGTGCAAGCTATGATATGTCTTTTCACCGAGCCCGGCCGGGACATGTTCTCGTGCGCACTTCTCTGCATTATTCACCGAGTCCCTCGTACTTGCGGGCTGGGACACGTTATTTGTATATGATTATGATATGATGATACGGGGATGGCGGCCAGGACGGCACATGATTATTATTCACCGAGACCCGCAGTAGAGGGCCGGGACACGTTATGTATACATGATATATGATTTGACAGATATGATTCCATATTATCGAGTCCCTTAATAAGGGCCGGGACACGTCATCTGCACATATGGTACATGATTCTGTTATGCATGACTTTACTTACCGAGTCCCTTATCCGAGGGCCGGGACACGATACATGTTCGCATGATATTATATGATCTATATGCATTATGTCTTCCTTGAGGTCTCGGACACGGTGTTACTTTTTGTACTTCAGATTCTAATTCTGACTCCGTCTATTATGCTTCGTACTCATCTTTGATCATAGTTATACTTGTTACCTTTACGCTTTACATACTCGGTACATCTTGTCGGCCCCCTTGCTTCTCGGGGAACGTGTTACATGCCACGGGCACGGACGCACCGCGTGATACGCCACCCCGGTCTAGGACTTGATCGTCGTTTGAGGAGCTCCCTTTGATCCGGAGCTGATACTTTTGGTATATATCTTCTGTTGTCCATATGTTCTGTATATATGACTATCTGGGTACGGCGGGGCCCTGTCCCGTCTTCTGATTCTGTTATGTATGATAGAGGCCTGTAGACATGATTGTGGGTTGTGAGTTGTCACTGGTCAGGTACGTATGTTCGGATTTGCGACTGCGCGTTCGTTATGATGGCCTCGGCGGCTAGTGTACGGGTCTAAGTATGTATATGTATTTTCATGCGACGTACCCGATATTTGTATGAATTTATGTATGTCTAAACGAGATTAGCTATTTGATATGCCGTATCCGTCGGGTAGGTGCGTATGGGTGTCCGGTTAGGACACCGGTCGCGGCCCACCACGGGTTGGGTCGTGACAATAACCATCTAGAAAAAACCATAACATAATGATAAAAACATCAACTACTATCAAAATACTAGGAAATCATCTCAATAACACAGCAACAACATTATCAAAACAGTCCATAACACGGTATAGTCTCTAACTCATATTTGAACCTCCTTTCATACTTTAATCCTTTTGTCAAGTTTTTTAAAGGCTAAACAATACTATAAACATGAAGATGAGATGGTAACTTACCTTAATCACTCAAGAACACCTCAACACGGAGGTTACTTCACCCTGAAGTACCTTCCAAATCCACCACAAGAAGCAATACTTGAATCTGATACACAATTCGAAGCTTCCAACGCCTTACTTGCACTCTTAACCTTTGACTTACCTTGGGTTTACTTGGGATTGATTACGGAGAGTTTATAGAGGTATCTAGGTTCTGAGAGTGGTGAGAAATTAAAGAGTAATGATCTTGGATCAATTTAAACAGCTCAAACATTTCCACCGCCTCAATTGACGACCACTTTGACGAACCGTCAAGTGGTTCTGCGGCCGTCAAATGGATGACCCAAAAAGACCCTACTGTAACCATTTAACGAAGGAGGAACCACCATTTGATGGGCCTTCAAATGGTTCACAGTCCGTCAAATGAGCCATCAAAATGTACTTTCCGACAAACTTGTTTCCTTGGACTCGTTTAACCTCTAATCCTTCCAATACTTACTAAATATGAACTTAAACCTTCATATACATAATATCGACATGTTTGCTACCGTATCCCCTCGAAGATAGTCCCAATCTCGATGTCCAAGGCTTAGGACAACTAACATATGACAAGTCTCAATGTACAAAACTACGAGGTGTAACATCCTTCCCCCCTCAGAAACATTCATCATTGAATGTTGACCTCTCAGAGATCTGTAGGAATTTCGGAAGAGTCCCCTCTATAATCATATAACTACCAACTTGTCATATGACTAGAAAATACAATACAAATGCCTCACAGGGCTATAACAGGTAATAATAACCCTTTAGTCACATGCAACTAGTAAGTATACCTATGTCAACATCGGGTGGCTGCTCCGGATCCTGATCCTGATCTTGATGCCTAGTCAATACATATATATAGTTCTGACTACCGCCGGAGCCAGACGCTCCACCCCTGCCTTTGTCTCTACAGGCTGATGTTTGAGGGCCCCGCCCTGGAAGAAGGCGTACCGAAGAGGTTGAAGCTGCTACTGATCCAGCGGGCTGAGCCATTTCACCCCTGTCCCTCATCGGACAATCTCTCATGTAGTGTTACATCTCGTATTTTTCATACGCTGGGATGTGTCATAGTAAAGTCATGTGAGCTTGAAAGGATTAAGGTCGTACATGAGGTTGTATATGTAAGACCCAATAAGTTTGACGAATTTTGAAACTATTATATAGAGCCTTGATATTCTACAATCTTTTAAGAGAAACCTTTTTGTGAAAAATTGATAAATTTGATTTCATATAGTTATATTTGTGACTACCATTTGAATATGCTTTAAATTGTTCCTTGACATGAGGAAGTCTTTAGATGAGACTTTATCTATTATAAGAAAAGTTATCTTTTTCCGTTTTTAGAATTAAAAATATAAAATTTGTACTTTTGATATAAGATCGGAAAAAAAATTATTAGAATTTGCTAAAATATATTTTCTTAGATGTCATGATTTTTATGAAATGTTAGTGTATTATTTTTACCATGTACAATAGTTACCCATTAATAGATAAGTTTGTATATAAATTATATTAGCTACATATATTGTTTAATGGATAAGTTTTAGTATTAAATTATACAATTATATCACCATTATGGATAAATTGTAAATGTTCTCCACCTAGTGACTAAACTAGTACGGGGCTAATTTAGGATCTCTTATTTTGTTAGTTGTCTTTACTAGCTATGTATATTGGTGTCATAATTAAACACCACCGCCTATGAACATTTTAAGTTGCAGCAAAACATTTGTTCTTCTTTATATTTTAAACGATGTGGAGTAGCTGTATATTTTTGAGGGTTTCCTTTACGAAACTTCCTCAACTCTTTGAAAGGTAAGTTTATTCTGAATCAAATTAGTTGTGTTCTTCCGACAATTGCATGATTATAACCTTAGTTTCTTCCGAATTTTAGCAAGTTGGATAGTACTTCATAATGAAGTAATGTGATGGGAAGCTTTAAGAAGGCGACCTAAGTTCGATTCGTTGTGTACGACCGTCTACGAGCTCATACGAGCATCCAAGGTATGTATTTGTTAAAGAACTCGTGGGGCGGTGATCGGAAGCCGTAAGTTCAAGTTATAGTCTTGTATATGAGTAGATTATGGGTTGTTTCCTTATGGTATGGAGATTGGTGGGAGTTTGGTGGCTTGTGTAGAGCTTGTTTGTTGTTAAAAGGAGGTCGGGTGTGGAGTACACCGTTGTATATTGATCGGGAGCTCGTCACTCTTTGATTACTTGATGATAGCGTTAGAGAGTAGATGTGGTATTTTGCGGATATGTTGTTGTGTTGTTATTGTTATGCGTCATGTAATTGAAAGAAGAAAGTGTATAAAGCGACGTACATAAAGTGTATATTGGGACTGTCTTGGGGTATACTTGTTATACCTCGCATTTTGGACGTATTTGGAAAAAATTGGAAATGATTCGGAATGGTAGGATTAAGGTTTTAATTGGAATCTACTTAGGGTGCATGGGATGTTTTGGAGACTATTGACGTGGAAATATCGGAAAAGACTAAGGGCGAAATTGGAATTTGGAAAATAGTTTCATGAATTACCAAATATGTGGAGCAAATAAAAATTGGGCTCGGAAAATTAGCAAGACAAATTGGAAAAAAATTGAAGCCCAACCCATGAAGGTGGCCGGCCAAGGCATCATAAAGAGGGACAAAAATTTAATTCCATGCCATGTGCATGGTCATGTGACAAGCTAAGGATAAAAAGGGACAAGGTTCATTAATCTTCTAGAGAATTCAAGACTTGAGAAAGAAGGAGAAAAAACAAGAAAATTTCAAGAACAAAGGGAGGGGCATTCGGCCAGCCCTCTCCCATTTTACCCCATGAAAATCTTGCCTTAAAAATTATTCTCTTGTGGTATTTATACCAATTCAAGGTCCCTCTACAACGTGGTGCAATTATTTCGGAAGATAACCCGTTGGTTTTGTCGTTTGGATGAATTGGTGGAGTGAAGAAGATTGAAGAAGAAGGTAAGAATTCATCCTTTCTATTTATGTTATGAAGGCTTATTTGTGTTGTAGAATATGTAAATAAGTAGAATATATGGAAATATGGAAGATTGCAAGTTGGTGTGCATGTGTGTGCATGTGGCCGAATATAGGTAGTGTAATTATGTTGAATTTCATGTTGTGTTGTGGTGGTTGTGGTTATTGTGGAAATTGTATTGGAAGTGAAAGTAGAACAAAAAGGTGATGAAGTTGAAAAGGGCATGTTGGCCGTGGCCTATAGGTGTAGGAAGTGGTAATGAAATTATTTTGTTTAACATGTTGGTTGCGTCGTCATGATTGTTACAATGTAAATGGAGCATGTATGGGTTATGATTGCATGAAAACAAGATGTAGAGAATTACGTCGTATTAATATGATTTCATGATCTTATGATAATTAAGTTGTTAAAGTGTGGATTATGATGATTGTTGATGAATTTGGAAGATGGAAATATGTTATGAATATGTTTGTCGAAGAATGGAAGTGTTGGACGAGTTATGGTTTCGGTGGAGAATTTGTGTATTTTGTGAATAATATGTGAAATCATATGAAGTGTCTCCAAATGATGTTGGGATGATCTTGGTAAGTAAATGAGTATGTAAACATTAATATTGGTTTGAAATGTGAAATTAGTTGCAAGATGTCGCTTATGCAAAAGAAGACTATTTGTGTTAGTTTGCGATTCTTGTTGTGGATTGATGTTGTTGTTGGGTTGTTGTTGATCGTTTTGAGCCGAGTTGAATCTCGGGGGTGGCTTATGTGTAGGGGAGGTGCTGCCCAAATTTTTATAGAACAATATTGGCTAAGATTGGAAATTATGAGTCTCATGAATAGTAATTTGGTAAAGATGACCATTTGCAGATTTTTGACGAAACGGGATTGAAGATTAAGCGAGCACAAGACGTCCGCAAGGTATGTAAAGCTCACCTTTCCTTCATATGGCATGTCCTAGGCCTACTAGGCCGAAAACGGAACCTCGGGACTAACTTCTCGCTCCTAGAAATCCGAGTTTGCTTTTGGTTACTATTCATTCGGGTGCAATTGAGTCAAAATGCTTACCTTTGGATATAAGAACGCATAAACCTTTGTATCTTTCGTAAATGAATCCAAATGGCTCCGAAACTTTCCCGGATAATTTTATGGAGCCTAATGTTTGTACATTATGTCCGCCGCCCCGGCTTGACCCGAGGTGGGCCCGCAAGTCCCGAGACTTCCTTTAATTAGTTTGTCTGACCCATTTCCGTACGATCCGAAAAGGAAGCGTTTGCTTATGATCCTAAGGTCCGTTCGAATGTCTTATTATGTTATTTGAACGCTCGTCACTATGAGCGCTACTATATTTTCCGAGAATAACTTACGATATGTTTTTCGAAAAATTGATAACTAAAAGTCCGCAACCTTTGTACACTAATTTCTGATTTATTCGATACTCGCCTTGAGTTTTCTGATACTAATGTATTCGTATATGGAATTATGTGCCGACTTCCGGAGTTTACTTTCAATATGCATATGACTTCTGCACTACTCTGCTCGTGCCGACTATTATGGTTTCGTTCGCGCACCCGGCCGGTTCTCGTGATCGCGCGCCTTGCAACACATTCGGGCAAGATGATGTGTTACGGTTTCCGAGACCTCGCCATAGGGCCGGTTACCGTTTATGGTGTTATGATGTGATATGGCTTCTGTTATGTCTGATGATGTGATGTGTGTGATATTATGATTTGTTCGGAGCTGTACGGAGATTTGAAAACTTCTGGAGTATGATGTGTTGTGGCACACCGCGTCGGGGGAGGTGACCACGTTCCCCGAGCCTTATGCATGATTTCTATTTGCATTTTGTATGTTCGCATTCCGCACGTGGTTTGGTCCGTTACTTTTGTATTTGTTTCGTATCTTCTCACTCCGAGTTATGATTTGGACCCGTACCTTCGCTTTACATACTCGCACTTTTTCCGTATCGACCCCTTTCCGTGGGGGGGTCGCGTTTCATGCCGCGCAGGTACAGGCGCTCAGTTGGGTGATTCCCCGATTTAGGCTACCTGTTCTGCTACTTTGGAGTGCTCCCCTCGATTCGGAGCCCATATTTGGTATATATGCTCGCTTTGGATATTCCGTATATTTGCTCTCTTTGTTTGGGTACGGCGGGGCCCGTCCCGTCATATGTTCGTATGTCCGTTCGTTTGTAGAGGCCCGTAGTCGTATGTTGTGGGTCGTGGGTCCGGTCCGTTCGTATGTGATTTCGGTTTGTACGTATATGATTTCGATTTGCGTCCTTATGCGGCCCCGTATGCTTCTATGGCCGATGTGGCCCATCCGTTTGCATGAGTGTGTCTGGGCGATGTACATTCCGCCAACTTTGGTTCTGATGTGATGTTTGACACGGGTGCCCGCTCAGGACCGCATTTGTATAATATCTGCTTTCGATTATTAGTATGAATAATGTCTGTTAAATCCGTTCATGCGGTATCACTATAAATTGGTTCGTAAGTTTGTTCGGGGTGCCTAGGTAGGCACCGCCCGGTCACGGCCCACGGAGGGCCGGGTCGTGACAAAAGTGGTATCGAGCGATCCGTCCTCGGAATGTCTACGAAGCCGTGTCTCGTAGAGTCTTGTTTATCGGTGTGTTGTGCACCACATCTATAAACAGGAGGCTACGAGACATTTAGGATGTTACCTTTCTTTGAATCTTAGATCGTGCGATAGAGCCAGCCGCAGGAAATGAATTCCTTTTACTAACTTTTGATTTCAGCTGGGGAACGGTATCGACGTAAGATAGTGTCTGATGATGTCGGAAGCTACACCGTACGCAGGTAAGCAATGGTATGAAGGATGAATGCTGGGTAAGGTATTTGAAGCACGATTGTAACGTAAAGTTGAAAATGGGAAAAGAAAGGAAAAGCCGATGTCTTAATGGTTCTAAATACTGGTAAATGAAACGTTTTCATTGTCTGTGGTAATTAAGGAGACCAGGATGAAAAGGGATGGTATGTATGTGAACAGGAGTGAATTGATGAAAAGGGATAGTATGTATGTGAACAAGAGTGAATTGATGATTGTATAGTTAGAAATATGAACAGATTTCTTTAAAAGCAGGGTGGGACCCGCTACGAAAGTTTTTCGAAAATTCAGTAAGACTCCGACCTGCCCTAAATTACGTGACAAAGGTCGTGTGGGACAATTGACGTGGTTATATTGGCAATAACGCATCCGAACGCACGAAAGTTTCGAAGTTAAGCGTGCTAAGACCAGAGCAATTCTGGGATGGGTGACCCCCCTGGGAAGTTTGTCAAGAAAATTTCACAATTGAAGAAATAAGAAATAAATGGAGAATTTGGGGTAACCTAAGGAAAAGAAAGTGCGTGAAGTAGCTAGCACCTTACGAGTCGCGCGCATCGAAGCAACGGGGTGAGGCAGAGAGTGCAAGATCGCTCGAGATTCAGAGCAAATTTGGAAAGGAAGCCTCCGAATAAGGAAAAGGTAATAAATATGTATGTGTGTGTAGTTCCTTACCCCGAAATCGAAGATAAGTTTAAATAAGCATTTGGTAATGTTTGTAGGTAAGATGATGTATATGGATATGTATGATTGTTTCTTAGAGATCATATTGATCAAGGAAAGGATATGTGTAGAAAGGGTGTTGTTCGGGGATCTTTGACTTACAAATTATGTTGCAATACCTAGATCGGGTTAGAAGAAGTTAGAAAAGGGGTTGCAGGAGAAGTTGAAAACATTGCGAATGGATATGTGGTAATGACCTTTTTGCGGTGAGCCAACGATGGTAAGGACATAAACTTAATCGCTGTAGCCTGTCGAATGTTTCGATGAAATAATTCGGGCACGAACCTCAGAGAGAGCAAGGAAACGTTAGCAAGGAAACTTCCGTAAACCTCGAAGCATTAGCAAAAATAGTCTGGTTTTGATCGGGATTCTATATGCCTCTGTATCTCCGAATCCGATTACGCTTCCATCTGATGTACCTCTGTACGTCTGACTCTGATTATAAATCTCTTTGATATACCTCTGAACGCCTAACTTTGGTTACGAATCTGCCCGACGTAGCCCCGTATGTCTGACCCTGGCCATAAATCTGTCCGATATACCTTCGTATGTGTGACTCTGATTACGGTCTGTTCGATATACTCCGGTACGTTTGGCTTTGACTATGAACCTATTTGATATGACGTCGGAGTATGAATTTGTCTGCTGTGCTTCTGTACTTCCGAATCTGAATGCGTTTGTCCCATATACTTTTGTACGTCTGACTCTGACGACAAATTCGTCGGATATATTTCTGTACGTTTGACGCTAATCACGGATCCGTCTGTTCTACTTCCCTACATCTGACTTAACTACGGACCTATCCGATAAAGTTCAGTACGTCTGACTTTGATTGTGGGTTCGTCTGATGAGCTTCTGCACGTCTGATCCCGACTGTGAATCTGTCCGGTATATGTCCCGGTATGCCTGACTCTGACCATGGAATTATCCAATATAGTTCGGCACGTCTGATTCCGACTATAGAATTGTCCGATATGCTTCTGCACGTCTGGCTTCGATTGTGAGTCTGCCTAAGATAATCGTCGGAATATGATTCTGTCTGTCGTATCTTCGTACTTCCGATTTCGGATAAGCCTCTGCCCGACGTTCGTTTAACCTTCTAATTCTGACGAAGATTCAGTTCGCCCTATGTCCGATTTAAGACCCCAAGTGGCTTTAATAAGGGGATGTCAAAGAATGACGGAAGGAGTTGGAAAATGAAGACCCTTACAAGTGCTTCGATCAAGCTTAAGTATGTGTGCGGAAAGATAGACACCTCCCCGGGGTATCCTGGAGCCCTATAAGGTCAGTTGAACATTCGAGGACGAATGTTCTAAAGGGGGGAAGGATGTTATACCTCGCATTTTGGACGTATTTGGAAAAATTGGAAATGATTCGGAATGGTAGGATTAAGGTTTTAATTGGAATCTACTTAGGGTGCATGGGATGTTTTGGAGACTATTGACGTGGAAATATCGGAAAGGACTAAGGGCGAAATTGGAATTAGGAAAATAGTTTCATGAATTACCAAATATGTGGAGCAAATAAAAATTGGGCTCGGAAAATTAGCAAGACAAATTGGAAAAAAATTGAAGCCCAACCCATGAAGGTGGCCGGCCAAGACATTAAAAAGAGGGACAAAAATTTAATTCCATGCCATGTGCATGGTCATGTGACAAGCTAAGGATAAAAAGGGCCAAGGTTCATTAATCTTCTAGAGAATTCAAGACTTGAGAAAGAAGGAGAAAAACAAGAAAATTTCAAGAACAAAGGGAGGGGCATTCGGCCAGCCCTCTCCCATTTTACCCCATGAGAATCTTGCCTTAAAAATTATTCTCTTGTGGTATTTATATCAATTCAAGGTCCCTCTACAACGTGGTGCAATTATTTCGGAAGATAACCCGTTGGTTTTGTCGTTTGGATGAATTGGTGGAGTGAAGAAGATTGAAGAAGAAGGTAAGAATTCATCCTTTCTATTTATGTTATGAAGGTTTATTTGTGTTGTAGAATATGTAAATAAGTAGAATATATGGAAATATGGAAGATTGCAAGTTGGTGTGCATGTGTGCATGTGGCCGAATATAGGTAGTGTAATTATGTTGAATTTCATGTTGTGTTGTGGTGGTTGTGGTTATTGTGGAAATTGTATTGGAAGTGAAAGTAGAACAAAAAGGTGATGAAGTTGAAAAGGGCATGTTGGCCGTGGCCTATAGGTGTAGGAAGTGGTAATGAAATTATTTTGTTTAACATGTTGGTTGCGTCGTCATGATTGTTACAATGTAAATGGAGCATGTATGGGTTATGATTGCATGAAAACAAGATGTAGAGAATTACGTCGTATTAATATGATTTCATGATCTTATGATAATTAAGTTGTTAAAGTGTGGATTATGATGATTGTTGATGAATTTGGAAGATGGAAATATGTTATGAATATGTTTGTCGAAGAATGGAAGTGTTGGACGAGTTATGGTTTCGGTGGAGAATTTGTGTATTTTGTGAATAATATGTGAAATCATATGAAGTGTCTCCAAATGATGTTGGGATGATCTTGGTAAGTAAATGAGTATGTAAACATTAATATTGGTTTGAAATGTGAAATTAGTTGCAAGATGTCGCTTATGCAAAAAGAAGACTATTTGTGTTAGTTTGCGATTCTTGTTGTGGATTGATGTTGTTATTGGGTTGTTGTTGATCGTTTTGAGCCGAGTTGAATCTCGGGGGTGGCTTATGTGTAGGGGAGGTGCTGCCCAAATTTTTATAGAACAATATTGGCTAAGATTGGAAATTATGAGTCTCATGAATAGTAATTTGGTAAAGATGACCATTTGCAGATTTTTGACGAAACGGGATTGAAGATTAAGCGAGCACAAGACGTCCGCAAGGTATGTAAAGCTCACCTTTCCTTCATATGGCATGTCCTAGGCCTACTAGGCCGAAAACGGAACCTCGGGACTAACTCTGCTCCTAGAAATCCGAGTTTGCTTTTGGTTACTATTCATTCAGTGCAATTGAGTCAAAATGCTTACCTTTGGATATAAGAACGCATAAACCTTTGTATCTTTCGTAAATGAATCCAAATGGCTCCGAAACTTTCCCGGATAATTTTATGGAGCCTAATGTTTGTACATTATGTCCGCCGCCCCGGCTTGACCCGAGGTGGGCCCGCAAGTCTCGAGACTTCCTTTAATTGGTTTGTCTGACCCATTTCCGTACGATCCGAAAAGGAAGCGTTTGCTTATGATCCTAAGGTCCGTTCGAATGTCTTATTATGTTACTCGAACGCTCGTCACTATGAACGCTACTATATTTTCCGAGAATAACTTACGATATGTTTTTCGAAAAATTGATAACTAAAAGTCTGCAACCTTTGTACACTAATTTCCGATTTATTCGATACTCGCCTTGAGTTTTCTGATACTAATGTATTCGTATATGGAATTATGTGCCGACTTCTGGAGTTTACTTTTAATATGCATATGACTTCTGCACTACTCTGCTCGTGCCGACTATCATGGTTTCGTTCGCCGGTACCCGGGCCGGTTCTGTGATCGTGCGCCTTGCAACACACTCGGCAGTATGATGTGTTACGGTTTCCGAGACCTCGCCATAGGGCCGGTTACCGTTTATGGTGTTATGATGTGATATGGCTTCTGTTATGTCTGATGATGTGATGTGTGTGATATTATGATTTGTTCGGAGTCACACGGAGATTTGAAAACTTCTCGGAGTATGATGTGTTGTGGCACCGAGCGTCGTGGGTGACCACGTTCTAAGAACCTATGCATGATTTCTATTTGCATTTTGCACATTTGCATTCCGTACGGGGTTTGGGTCCGTTACTTTTGTATTGGTTCCGTATCTTCTCACTCCGGTTATGATTTGGACCTCTTCGTACCTTCGCTTTACATACTCGGTACTTTTTCCGCATGCGACCCCATTTCCCCGCGGGGGGCGTTTCATGCCGCGTGGTACGGCGCTCGGTTGGGTGACTCCCCGGTTTAGGCTACCTATTCTGCTACTTTGAAGAGCTCCCCTTGATCTGGAGCCCACATTTGGTATATATGCTCTGCTTTGGATATTCTGTATATTTGCTACTGTTTGGGTAGGGCGGGGCCCTGTCCCGTCATATGTTCGTATGTACGTTCGTTTGTAGAGAGGCTCGTAGTCGTTGTGGGTCGTGGGTCCCGGTTGTGTGTGGTTTCGGTTTGTACGTATATGATTTCGATTTGCGTCCTTATGCGGCCCCGTATGCTTTATGGCCGAATGTGGCCCATCCGTTTGCATGAGTGTGTCCGGGCGATGTACATTCCGCCAACTTTGGTTCTGATGTGATGTTTGACACGGGTGCCCGCTCAGGACCGCATTTGTATAATATCTGCTTTCGATTATTAGTATGAATAATGTCTGTTAAATCCGTTCATGCGGTATTCTGATGATTTGGTTCGTAAGTCTGTTTGGGTGCCTAGGTAGGGCACCAGTCACGGCCCACGGAGCTGGGTCGTGACAATACTATTGTATATCGAGTGTTCGAGTTTAGAAATGGTTGAGGGAGGCTATTGTGGTTGTGTTGGCTGGTTGTTGGGTTGTAGTCTTTAAAGAAGCAGGGGAGATTTTGACCATTTTCCCGGAGTTGAATGACAAAAGTACTATTTTCCTTGCTATAGACGAAGGAGCTACGGAATTGATGTAGCTTGGATATCGAGAAGCGGGTTATAAGGTATGTTAAGGCTATTCCTTCTTTCATTTTGGCATGATCTATGATAAGTACGAATGTGACGATACTCATAATAAATCCACTCTTAGATGTAGGAACTCATGTCCTTATGTTTATATTGGTGTTGTTCATAACCTGAGTTTCTCGACTTCTTAAGTCCTAAAGGGGCATCCATAAGTCGTACATTTTCATAATGATGTCTAAATCCCAAAGAGGACATTCATAAGGCTTCTGTATTCATATGCATCTCATATTTTATTTTTAAGTCTTGAAGGAGACAAATGAAAAGGGGAAGAAGTTCCCATTTTGAACGAAAAGTTGCTCCGAAGGGAGTTTTTTGATGTTATAGAAAGATTATCATGCATTTGAACACTTATCTATATGTGTGACATGATTTTATGGGAAAGGGGGAAAGGCCTATGGCGTTATATGCACAAACCACTGATCAGTTAGTCCACAATGATTATGATGCCCGAAGGGGCTGCTCGACGGGGCCATTATGCTATTATGCCCAAAGGGGATGCGAGCAGGGCGAAGTATGCATTACATATATATATATATACATATATATATATATATACATATATATATATATACATATACATACATGATGTTTTAAAAGTTAATATGCCCATACATGATTCTCAGTGTTGGTTACAGGTAAAGATTGAGCCTGTTACTCTTTTATCATTCAAGTCAAGATATATCGTTTAAGTTCTGCCTTACATACTCGGTACATTATATCGTACTGATGTCTCTTTTCCTGGGGGCGCTGTGTTTCATACCACGCAGGTGTATACAGATAAGTAGAGGACACTTGCTATAGAATGTTCCCTGGCTATAAGCTGGATTGGTGGGCTCCAATTCTGTTCTGAGTGTTACCGAGTTAAAGTAATTATGTATGCCTTTGAGTCAGATGCATTACGGGTATGTTGGGGCCCTGTCCCAACTTATGTTATGGTATATTGTTACTTATTAGAGACTTTTGTAGACAGTGTCATATGGATAGCGCGTCGAGATGTCGACAGTTGTGTAAAGCGACCGTGTCGGTCGATGTGTTCATATGCATTGATTTAAAGATTTTATTGTGACCAAAGGTTTTCTTTGACTTAACGATAAGGGAGAAGTCCCTGACATGGTGAAAGAGTTTTTTTTAAAAAGTTTTCATGTTTTACTTGATGGAAGCATCACTTCATAATTTAAAGATTCACAAAAAGTAGTGACTTATGAATAGAATGGTAGTGTGGCACTCAATCGAGTAGGGTCTTAGGTGTCTGTCACAGCCCTCTGGTTTGGGTCATGACAGAAGTGGGATCAGAGCCGTTCGTCCTAGGGGTTGTCTGCAAAGTCGTGTAAGGTGTGTTGCGCGTCACATTTATAAACAGGAGGCAAGAGTGTATTTAGGATGGTTACTCTTTTTTCTTGTTCCAGATCGTGCTATAAAGCTAAGTCATAGGGTAGAAATTCCTTATTCTAACCTCGAGTGATTTGATTGTTGATAAGCAGTTGGTTGTTCAATCTTAGAAGATATTGGTAAGAATCGAAGCTTGGTTATCACAAAGGTATGTTTTCCGTCTATTGATGTTGGTCTATGAGAAGAATTTGGTATAGCTGAGTTATGGATCGGTTGTAGGTTTGGGATGATAAGAGTTACAGGGGAAACTTTGCCAAAATCTCTCGAAGCTAAATCGTGTGAGTATGTATATATTGCAGAAAGTAAGGAAAAGGGGAAACCTAGTGACAGGACGGTAAATGAAATATGTTGAATCGATAATTGTGAATTGCTCTAAAAGGAATTTTAAGATGGCTTAGTTGAGATTAAAGGGATTAAGACGGGTTATATTTAAGGCTTTATAAAAATGAGACTTATTGGAATTTATAATGAAAATTGATAAACGAGGACGGTATTTTGATTGATATAAGAGAAAGGAAATTAGTAAGAATGAGAGAGATGGTAATACAGGAAAGGACAAAGAGTTAACTATACAGGGATGTGATAACTTAAAAATGGTGTTATATCCCGCATTTTGTACGTCGGAATATTTTTAAGTTGGTTGCGAAGAGTTATGGACAAGGCTATTCTCCGACTTTGTTATAAGGCATAAGCCGCTTATGATGTTATTGGTATGGAATATTAAGGAAACATTTGGGGCCAAAGGTTAATTCTAGAAAGTTGATATTTCATGAAAAGAAAAAATAAAGAAGAATGCCATGTGGCCGGCCACATGGGTGTGGGCCAAGGGCCACATGGATGGCTACCATATGTAATTAAAAAGATGACTAAGTCATTATATTAGTCATCTTCAACACTTAGAAGCTTGAAGAAAAATTGAGAAGCTTGGAGAAAAATAACCAAGGCCATTCGGCCAAGTGAAAAACCGAGAGAGAGAGAGAGTGAGCCAAGGGAAATTGACCATGAAAAATTCTTTTCTTCTAGTTTTCATACCAATTGGAAGGTCCTCGTCAACGTGGAGGGGTTGTTGGACCAAGAAGAACATCCGTTTGTGCAATTGGTAACACTAGCCGAGTGAAGAATAAGTGGGAAAAGGTGAGGTTCAATCTCTATTTTTATATGTTATGCATGATTTGTGTATGTTGTAGTGTGTAGAATTGAATGGAAGTCATGAAAAAAAAAGGTGTGTTGGGTGTGGCTGTATGGGCTGTTGTGGTATAACAAGGAATGGATTGATTTTACTTAGTGTTTTAGTTGTTGTTGTTATGGATTATGTGATGTGGAAAGGAATGAAATTCATGAAAGTTGGTATATTGAGACTTGGCCGTGTATATGTACTATTATGTAGAAGTGAAGAACTAAATTTATTTAGTATGTCTGGATTGTTGTGTTGTGGATTTTATGATGAAAATGAAGGTATTGGATGATACAAGTTGAAGTTGGGATCGTTTGTAAGCTAATGTAGAAGTTAGCATATTGATAATATAGTTTCTTATATTTACATGAATGATGTTGTAAAATGTGGTTGTTGATGTATTTGATGAAATTAAAAGAAAGAAACGTATTGTTGTTATTCTTATGGCATTTGGAAAATTTCGGGTGGAGTGGCCTATTGGTTGGGTTGTTTTGAATATTGTATGGATTACTTGGAATGTTCTTGAATCATGTGTGGATGGTCGCGGATTAGTAATCGAATATATGAGCATTGGTATTGAATTGATCGTATGTAGTTTATTTGAATATAAATGAAATGTGTCCGAATTGTGTAGAAAGGAATTATTGATGTTAGAATGCGTTTTGAATCACTTATGGATAATGTCGTATGGTTGTTAGTTTGGTTGTTGTTGATTTGGCCGAGTTGAATTCTCGGGGATGTTGAAGTTATAGGGGAAATGCTGTCGAAATTTTTGTAGATAAAGTATCAATTTGGAATTGGATTCTTAAGTGTTATGGCTAATGGTTGATGCCTAATGACATTCTTGTAGATCGTGAGAAGTCGAGACGTAAGTTCGGATTAGCTTAGGAAGCGGCTAAGGTATGTAAAGCTCAACCTTTCTTTCTTTGGCATGTCTTAGTCGAAAATAAGTTATTGTTATACCTCGCATTTTGTACATTTGAATATTCCGAGTCAATTGCGGAAAGTTAACGACAGGGCTATTTTCCAACTTGGTTTTAAGGCACGAGACGCTTATGATTTTATTGGAGGGAAAAATATTAAAGAGAATTTGGGGTTAAAAATGAATTTTGGAAAGTTAAATGTTCATGAAATTAAAGGCCAAGGTGGAGTGGGCCATAGGGCCACATGTGATTATTAATCATGGAAGCATAAGATGAAATTTAAATCATCTTTGTCATTTTCATTCAAGGAAATTTCTAGAAAATTAGAGAAAAAGGAAGAAAAAGAAAGAAGGGCAAAACGGCTAGGAGGGAGCACATGACAAGCCATGTGCTCCCATGTATATATATATATGTGTTGGCAAACAAGGCACAAGCCAACATTTTATAACCACAAGAAAGTTTAAGAAAAAAATGGAGAAAGGAGAAGAGAGGTGGCCGGCCATGGGCTGGCCGAACTGCCCTATACAGTTGGTCATGGAAAAATTATTTTTCTTCTAGTTTCCTACTAATTGAAGGGTCCTCGTCGACGTGGAGTGGTTGATGAAACAAGAAAATCATTCGTTGTCGTAAAACAACATCCTAGCCGAGTGAAGAACAAGTGGTAAAAGGTAAGGTTCTATCCTCTTTTACATGTTTCATGGATGCTTTGGACGTGTTATAATGCATGGAAATGAATGAAAAACATGAAAATATGGATGTTGAAGTTGAGCCATGGATGTTGATGTTTAGCCGTGGATGTGTGTTGTATGTTTAGGGTGATGAATCAATTCTAGCTAGTATGTTGTGTATTGTTGTAATGTGTAGAGATGAATAAAATTCATGAAAAGGTTGTGTGTGGTGTGTGTGGCCGTTAGTGGGCTGCCATGGTGTAGGAAAAATGAATTAATGTTAGTTAGTATTCTAGTTGTTGTTGTGATGGATTCTATGTAATGAAAATGAAAGTTTGATTATTCAAATGGAAGTTGTGATGGTTATGGGTTGATTTGGAACGTAATATGATTTGAATATGCTTTCTTGAATTCATGGAAGAAATGTTGTAAATGTATGGAATTGTTGATATAGTTTATGAGTTTGAAAGAAATAAAGGTATTGTTGGAGTTCTTATGGCATTTGGAAGATTTGGGTTGGAATGTCTTGAACATGTTGTGAGTTGAGTATTGATATTGTTGTTATGATTGTTGGTTTGGCCGGGTTGAATTCCCGGATTGTTGTTGATTAAAATTTGCCGAGTTAGAATCTCGGGGATGGCGCATTTACAGGGGAAATGCTGCCGAAATTTCTGTAGACGAATGTTGATTCAAGATTTGGATTCTTAAGGACTCTAATTAATGTTTGGTAAATATGACCAAATTGTAGATTCTGGCGAACTTGGAACTGGAATTTGGAGTAGCGTAAGAGGCAGAAAAATGTATGTAAGGCTTCACTTTTCTTCCTTGGCATGTCTTAGATGAAATAGGTTTGGACACGAGCCTCGGGGGCAATCCTTTTCCTAGAAATCCGAGATTGAAATTAGTTACTATTCATTCAGTAGAATTGAAGCAAGTGTTCACGAAAAGTTGAAAGAAATTTCTAAACACCTAGAATTTGCAGGAATAGGATCCGGCTACCCTAAAATTCTCATAAGTAATGTCATGAAATGTATTATACGTAAATTGTGTACGCCACCTCATTTGATTCGAGGTGGGCCCACTACTCTTGAGTTTCCTTCCATAGTCCCACTGGGTTTATTTTCATACGATGATTACGATTTCATAAACGTTATCTTTTCAGCTTTCTTATCCCCAAAAGTACGATGTTCGAGATCTTACGGCGTGATTCCTCTTTCCTAGCAGTCCATGAATGTTTTCCCACAGAGTGCTTACCTTCAAAGGTTAAAGTTTCCTGATTTCAAAAGTTTTCCTATAACGTGAAAATGGGAATATGTTATAAGACCAGGAGTAAGGGAATGTTTCCACCATGTCTCTTGTCCTCAAAAAGTTATAGTGTGACGATAATACACCGCGCCTGTTAGGCCGGGCAGTTACCGCAGAGGCGGGCAGTTTAGAAGTATGAAAAAGAATGAAGTGTTTCCTATGAAGCGCATAATAACATGATTTTGACTTCAGAAATTCTAAAACTCATGATTTTAGTGCCACGACGAGATTATCGAGTCTATTTTCATAATTCCGTCGAATGGTTCATTGTTGTAAGTCTCATCTCATGAATTGTTCCTTCGAGGTGAGACCTATCGATGATGATTACTTCATAACACAAATCGGAGGTTCCCTACCTTACGTCACTCCGATGGAGTTATAGATTTTCTTTGGGCTCTCATGCATGCTTTATAATTAATTATATTTTTAGACATGACACCGTGCCTACATGGCCGGGCAGCATCACACCGTGCCGTCCAACGGGCGGCCGGGCAGATACACCACTGCAGTGGGCAAATCTTACCCCGGACGCGGGAGGCCTGGACGCGGGCTTACACACCGTTCCTATATGAACGGGCAGTTACACACCGATCCTACGTGGTCGGGCAGCTTACTTGTATGTTTTCGAAAGAAATGTTTTTAAAGAAATGTTTTTTTTTTTAAAAGGAAAGTAGGCATGCATGGCATCCGCCTATGAGGCATTCAGACGTACAGGTTACTCTCTTATCTCGTGACATGCTCTATATTGTTACTCTGTTATTATCCATATTTACATTCTTGATTGCGTTATCACTTATGCCTTACATACTCAGTACCTTGCTCGTACTGACCCCTCTTCTTCGGGGGCTGCGTTTCATGCCGCGCAGGTACACCCAGAAGGACAGAAGCCATGATAGAGGATGCTCCAGCGATGTTGGCAAACTCCATTTGTCCTGGAGTGTCGCCGAGTCAGCGTGCTATGCCATGAAGTCTTGTTTGAAGTTAGAGACTTTGCAGACACAGTCGTGGGTTTCGGGAGTCAGTTTGTACTATGATACAAGTTCTGTACAGTTACATATTTTATTTGATTTAAAGGCAACAAAGGAATATTTCAGCAATCTTATTATGCATACTTGACATAGAGATTCAAAAAAAAATTAGTACGTAGTACGAGTCAGTGGGTTCGCTCGGCTCCAGTTACGGGGTCGGGTGCCCATCACACCCTAGTGAGATCGGGGTGTGACAAAGTGGTATCAGAGCAGGTCGGTCCAAGGGTTGTCCGCAAAGTCGTGTCCGGCAGAGTCCTGTTTATGGGTGTGAAGCCGGCCACATTTATAAACAGGAGGCTGCGGGGCATTTAGGAATTGTTGACCTTCCTTCTGTTCTAAGATCGTGCGATAGAGCCAAGTTATAGGAAATAAGATTCCGTATATTAACCTTTGATTTCGGCAGGGAAACAATGTCGATCGAAGAAAGTGACTGACGATATGGAAGGTTACAAGGCACGCAGGTAAGAGAAGGTATGAAAGACATATGCCAAGTAGGGTATTGATATACGATTGAAATGCAAAATTGAAAATTGGAAAGGAAAGTGTTATATCCGGCATTTTCGCCTATTCGGAAAATTTGAAACAATTGTGACTCGTATGTCATAAGTTAATATTTTTGATCTTAATTGACATATCTATGTTGTTCATGGAAACATATTGGCGCAAAGATGTCGGAGAAGGCCTAAGGGCAAATTTGGAATTTTGGAAATTTGTTTCGGGAATTATAAAACGAGAACTACTACGAGTTGGGCTCAAAAAAAAAAAGAAGAAAATTTAGGCCCAACATGCAAGGGTGGCCGGCCATGGCCACTTAATGGCCCAAGTCCATGATTAAATTAAATCATGTGACCAACATGTGATCAATCATATAAAGGACTTGATCATCTAGAGAATTCAAGAAATTAAAACAAGACAAGGAGAGAAAAACAAAAGGTGGCCGTCGGCCTTGGAGGAGAAAAAGAGAGAAAGGAAAAAGAAAAAAATTCTTGGAGCTTGATTGTTAATCCAAAAATCTTGTTCTTCTTGTATTCATAGCAAGTGCAAGGTGCTCTCCAAGTTGGTATAATTAGTTTGGCAAGAAAGTGGTTGTAGTAGCAAGGAGAATTTATTGGAAAAAGGTAAGAATTAATCTCTTTCTATTATGTTGTGATGGTTGGGTTATGTTGTAGTATGTATAAATGAGTGGAAACTATAAAAATATAGAAGTTTATATGGTAGGTGTCCATGCATGTATGTAGCCGTGAGTGTGCATGGTTATATAAGTAAGATGTGTTGAATTTTATGTTATATTCTAGTCGTGGTTATGGTAGAATTTATATTGTAAATGAAGGATGAATGAATTTGGTTGAAGTTAGAAACATGTGGTATGGCCGTGTGATGTAGTGAAATTGGAATAGAAAGGAATTAATGTGGTTTAATGTGTTAGTTGTGTAGTTGTGATCCTTGCAATGTAAGTGTAGGAAAAATGATGTAAGTTTGCATAGAAATGGAATGTGGAAGCTTATGTTGTCTTAGCCTGATTTTATGAAATTATGAAAATGAAGTGCTTAAGGTGCAAATTGTGAGTAATGTTGATGAATTTGGAAGATGGAAGTGTGTTATAAACTTATATGTTAAAGATTGGAAGAATTGAATAAGTTATGACTTTGGTGGAAAATTGGCATAATTTGTATATCTTGTGTGTATATTGTAGAAATGTTATGATATGTTTCCGAATGGTATTGTAATGATTTTGATGAATAATGAATGTGAAAATATTGGATTTGAGTTGGAAACGCGAGGTTGGAATGAGGTTATAACTTTATGTTGGAAAAATGACTAAATAGGTTATATTGTATTATGTTGTGGTGGTTGATGTTCTTGGTGTTGTTGTTGGTTGATGTTGGTTGTTTTGAGCCGAGTTGAATCTCGGGGTGTCATATTTATAGGGAGGTGTCTTTGCCGAAATTTCGGTAGCCAAATACGTAACTAAAGTTGAAATGTTAACTTGCATGATAGTAATCGGTAAGATGACCATTTGCGAGATTCTTGGCGAAACGGGAATTAAGATTGGACAAGCGTAAGGCATATCGAAGGTATGTAAAGCCTTTCCTATCCTTCTTTGGCATGTCCGGAGTGTAATAGGCTTGAGAGTGAGCCTTGGTTGCACTTCTCGCGTCTCATAATCTAAGATTGAAAATAGCGTCAAATCGTTCGAGAAGATTGAACCTGTTTCTTCACAAATCGTCGCCCAAATGAATTATATGTACGAAACCTTCCCAATGGACCTGGATTGTCCCAAACGCTTTTAAGTGATTGTTATAAAGTCTATGATCTGTAATTTATGCCCGCCGCCTCGATTCGACCCGAGGTGGGCCCATAGAATCCGAGACCTCTTATTATGATTTTAATTGATTTATTTCTATACAATGTTTAAAGAAATCTTTTGATGATTGTACCGTTGTCGAGCAATGAATATGATGAGTTTATGATATGTCTTGACATGAGTTATGATCGTAAAAACAAGATCTGAAGTAAGTAATCGTGCCATCCCCAAAAAAAAGGGCATACATATACCTATACGAGTATCGTCCGATTTCCTTGAAATGATATGTCATTTGTATTGTTCCGTTTGCTTAAGAACGATCATTCTGAATCTTTTGTAAGTCCCATGATATATTTGCTACGTACGAATAGTCTCAAAAACTCTGATTTGACATAATCCGTCATGGCATCCGAAAGGTACGTATTATGACTATTTATGTGATTTGTCCGTCGAGTCCGGACTTATATGCATATGTTTTTACGCACCGTTCGTTCGTGCAAGCTATGATATGTCTTTTCATTGAGCCCGGCCGGACATGTTTTCGTGCGCGCATCTCTCGCATTATTCACCGAGTCCCCGTACTTGCGCCGGGGACACGTTATTTGTATACGATTATGATATGATGATACGGGAATGGTGGCCGGATGGCACATGATTATTATCCACCGAGACCCGCGTAGAGAGGGCCGGGACACGTTATGTATGTATGATACTTGATTCTCGACAGTGTGATTCCATATTACCGAGTCCCTTAATAAAAGGGCGGGACACGTCATTTGCACACATGATACATGATTCTCGTTATGCATAGTTCTACCTACGAGTCCCTTATCAAAGGGCCGGACACGGCACATGTTTATATGACCTCATATGATCGATATGCATTACTTACCCTTGGGCATCATGTTTTCTCGAGGTCTCGGATAAGGTATTACCCTTTGTATTTCGATTCTCGATTCTAGCTTCGTCGGCTTATACTTCTCGTCCTTGATTATGTTTATACTTGTTACTTTCCCGCTTTACATACTCGGTACATTTCCGTACTGACCCCCTGTTCTTCGGGGGCTGTGTTACATGCCCACAGGTACCGACGCACTTTGAGATGCGCCGCCAGCGTAGGATATCTGTTCTGCTGATTGGAGTCGCTCCCCTTGATCCGGAGCTTACACTTTTGGTATATACTTTGCTGTCATACATTTCGTACACATGCTTATTTGGGTACGGCGGGGCCCTGTCCCGTCTTCTGATTCTGTTCTGTATATTAGAGGCCTGTAGACATGTCTGTGGGTTGTGGGATTGTCACGGTTTGGTAAGTGAGTACGAGTCTCGCAAATTGAGCTATTTTGCTTATTATGATAGCCCTAACGGCTTCGTACGGGTTTAAGCATGTATGTATATTTCGTGCGCGTATTTTATATCCGTATGGATTTATGTATGTTTAAACAGAATTAGCTGTTACTATGCCAGATCTATCGGATAGGCACGTATGGGTGTCCAGTTAGGACACCAGTCACGGCCCACGGGGTTGGGTCGTGACAGAAAGTAAGCAAGAAAGTGCAACACGTGTAGTCGTGACGAGCATATGAGGTAAATCTAGTGTTTTTCGGACTTTTGTGAATATTGAGAGCCATGTGTGGCTATGATACGATACAATATGATGTGATATGTATGTACGATGATGGCCACGAGGCATTGTTGGTATTTCGCGTGTGTTTTGGAATAGTAAGAAATACGGAAAACTCCTGCCGAAATTTTTCTAGAAATAGTACGAGAATGAGATACAAGTTGAAAATATTTTGAAAAGTCGGGTTAACGATGGCGATAAAAGTTGATTGAGTCTGTAAAGGTACGTCTCAGGAATAAGTTAAGCTCGTGGAAGAAGTAGTGAAATGGTCAATAAGACGTCGGTGGAAATATGGTAGTAGGGAAATCTGGAAGGACTTGTGCTGCTAGGAGACGATTTAGAAAGGACTGGTAGGTTTGGATAAAGTGATCTGACCAAAGATAAGCGTATGAGGAAAAAAATTGTGACGAATAGGAATGTATCGATCAGATAGCTGGTAAAAGGTGCTGTGGGGACGCTTTAAAATCTGGTAAGGCTCCGACATACTCTAGGATATGTAATGAAGGTTGTGTGGTGAGGCGGACGCGAATATACCGGCATTAACGCACCCGATTTCATTAAAGTCTCAAGGTTAAGCGTGCTGAAGTGAGGGAAATTTCAGGATGGGTGACCCCCTGGGAAGTTTTCCGAAAATCCTACAAATTTACACGTAGGGAGTGAATAAGAGATTGGAGTAGTCTAAGAGAGGTTAGAGTATGTGGAGCGGCTTGTAAACCTTAAAAGGACACGCGGATGGTATGAATCGGAATTCGGTGAAGATAAGGAGCTAATGGAGAGAAAGGGATAAAAAGGAAGCGAGACAACGGTGTAGTAATAGGTTATGACGTATAATCGAGAGTACGAGTAACATAAGCGACAGGAGACGGTGAAGAAGAGTTCACGGAAAGACAAGAAACGAGGAGAGCGAATGCTAGAATAAATCGGGTATGACACGGATAAGATGTGAACGAATAGAATACGTTGCCGAAAATGAGAATAGGACTATATAAGAGTAGTGTGATCTCGAACGACACGAGAGGTAGCATAATATTTCCGCATGTGCGAAAGGAGACGGGCATGAATGGATAATGGTATAAGTACACCCCTAAAGGGGGAAAGAGGGAAATGCAAGGATAAGGCCGAAGCAGTTAATACGGTAGTATGTTTGATATGGGACCTTGAGCTACAAAGGAAACCCCCCCCTTCATGGAAGCAAGTTAGTAAGATCGGAAGACCGAAGGCACAATAAGTGTATAAGAGTCGGGATGGTGTTTGAGGGCGGTGTAGAAGTTCATAAAAAAAAAAAAAAAAAAAAAAACTCGAATGACAGGACACTGGAAAATGGACATGTATGAAGAAAATGAGGATGATGGGAGAATGGTATTGGATAACTTAAGAGATAGTGCGAAGGATAGCGCTAGCTATGAAAAGCGCTCCCCCGAGTCTTTATAAGACCCACGGGACTAATTGAACATTCGAGGACGAATGTTCTAAAGGGGGAAGGATGTTATACCTCGCATTTTTACATTTGAATATTCCGAGTCAATTGCGGAAAGTTAACGACGAGGCTATTTTCCAACTGGTTTTAAGGCACGAGACGCTTATGATTTTATTGGAGGGAAAAATATTAAAGAGAATTTGGGGTTAAAAATGAATTTTTGGAAAGTTAAATGTTCATGAAAGTAAAGGCCAAGGTGGAGTGGGCCATAGGGCCACATGTGATTATTAATCATGGAATCATAAGATGAAATTTAAATCATCTTTGTCATTTTCATTCAAGGAAATTTCTAGAAAATTAGAGAAAAAGGAAGAAAAAGAAAGAAGGGAAAAACGGCTAGGAGGGAGCACATGACCAGCCATGTGCTCCCATGTATATATATATATATATGTGTAGGCATACAAGGCACAAGCCAACATTTTATAACCACAAGAAAGTTTAAGAAAAAAATGGAGAAAGGAGAAGAGAGGTGGCTAGGCCATGGCTGGCCCAACCGCCCCCATCTGATTGGTCATGGAAAAATTATTTTCCTTCTAGTTTCCTACTAATTGAAGGGTCATAAATCGACGTGGAGTGGTTGATGAAACAAAAAAAATCATTCGGTCGTAAAACAACATCCTAGCTAGTGTGAAGAACAAGTGGTAAAAGGTAAGGTTCTATCCTCTTTTACATGTTTCATGGATGCTTTGGATGTGTTATAATGCATGTGGAAATGAATGAAAAACATGAAAATATGGATGTTGAAGTTGAGCCATGGATGTTGATGTTTAGCCGTGGATGTGTGTTGTATGTTTAGGGTGATGAATCAATTCTAGCTAGTATGTTTTGTATTGTTGTAATGTGTAGAGATGAATAAAATTCATGAAAAGGTTGTGTGTGGTGTGTGTGGCCGTGAGTGGGCTGCCATGGTGTAGGAAAATGAATTAATGTTAGTTAGTATTCTAGTTGTTGTTAGATGGATTCTATGGAATGAAAATGAAAGTTTGATTATTCAAATGGAAGTTGTGATGGTTATGGGCTGATTTGGAACGTAATATGATTTGAATATGCTTTCTTGAGTTCATGGAAGTAATGTTGTAAATGTATGGAATTGTTGATATAGTCTACGAGTTTGAAAGAAATAAAGGTATTGTTGGAGTTCTTATGGCATTTGGAAGATTTGGGTTGGAATGTCTTGAACATGTTGTGAGTTGAGTATTGATATTGTTGTTATGATTGTTGGTTTAGCCGGGTTGAATTCCCGGATTGTTGTTGATTAAAATTTGCAGAGTTAGAATCTCGGGGATGGGCGCATTTACGGGGGGGAAATGCGCGAAATTTCGTAGACGAATGTTGATTCAAGATTTGGATTCTTAGGACTCTAATTAATGTTTGGTAAATATGACCAAATTGTAGATTCTGATAACTTGGGCCAATTTGGAGTAGCATAAGAGGCAGAAAAATGTATGTAAGGCTTCACTTTTCTTCCTTGGCATGTCTTAGATGAAATAGGTTTGGACACGAGCCTCGGCGGCAATCCTTTTTCTAGAAATCCGAGATTGAAATTAGTTACTATTCATTCAGTAGAATTGAAGCAAGTGTTCACGAAAAGTTGAAAGAAATTTCTAAACACCTAGAATTTGCGGGAATAGGGGATCCTGGCCTACACAAAATTCTCATAAGTAATGTCATGAAATGTATTATACGTAAATTGTGTACGCCACCTCATTTGATTCGAGGTGGGCCCACTACTCTTGAGTTTCCTTCCATAGTCCCAACAGGGTTTATTTTCATACGATGATTACGATTTCATAAACGTTATCTTTTCAGCTTTCTTATCCCCAAAAGTACGATGTTCGAGATCTTTTACGTGATTCCTCTTTCCCTAGCAGTCCGTGAATGTTTTCCCACGAGTGCTTACCTTGAAGGTTAAAGTTTCCGATTTCAAAAAGTTTTCCTATAACGTGAAAATGGGGAATATGTTATAAGACAGAGGAGTGGAATGTTTCCACCATGTCTCTTGTCAACAAAAAGTTATAGCGTGACGATAATACACCGCGCACGTTAGGCGGGCGATTCTAGCAGGCGGCCGCTTAGAAGTATGAAAAAGAATGAAGTGTTTCCTATGAAGCGCATAATAACATGATTTTGACTTGAAAATTCTAAAACTCATGATTTTAGTGCCACGACGAGATTATCGAGTCTATTTTCATAATTCCGTCGAATGGTTCATTGTTGTAAGTCTCATCTCATGAATTGTTCCTTCGAGGTGAGACCTATCGATGATGATTGCTTCAACACAAATCGGAGGTTCCTTACCTTCGTCCTCCGATGGAGTTATAGATTTTCTTTGGGCTCTCGTTTAAATGCTTTTATAATTAATTATATTTTTAGACATGACACCGTGCCTACATGGCGAGGCAGCATCACACCGTGCCGTCCCCGTCTACGGGCGGCCGGCGAATACACCACATGCGTTGGCAAATCTTACCCGGACGGGAGGCCCTCGGACGCGGGCCACACCGTTCCTATATGAACGGGCGATTACACACCGATCCTACGTGGTCGGGCGGCTTACTTGTATGTTTTCGAAAGAAATGTTTTTAAAGAAATGTTTTTTTTTAAAAGGAAAGTAGGCATGCATGGCATCCGCCTATGAGGCATTCGACGTACGTTACTCTCTTATCTCGTGACATGCTCTATATTGTTGTTACTGTTATTATCCATATTTACATTCTTGATTGCGTTATCACTTATGCCTTACATACTCGGTCGCACCTTGCATCCTCGTACCGACCCCTCTTCTTCGGGGGCCGTTTCGTACGCGCAAGTACACCCAGAAGGACAGAAGCCATGATAGAGGATGCTCCAGCCGGGACACGCTATTCACCGAGTCCCTCACTAGAGGGTCGGGTACAGTATGTATATATACGTATATCTGTATGCATACATGATTATGATATGATCTTACTCACCGAGTCCCTCACTAGAGGGCCGAGTACGGTATATATGTACAATGATATAATGATATGATTATGATATGATTTTATTCACCGAGTCCCTCACTAGAGGGCCGGGACACGCTATATGTATACATGATGATTATATGATTTTGATATGCATGATAAATCTTTTTCGAAGGCAAATTTTACGATTTTCCATATTCTTTACTTCGGTATGATCCCTTTTTGTGTTCATGCTTTACATACTCGGTACATATTAAAAATGCACCCCACTTCTGGTCGCGTTTCATGCCGCGTGTGGTACACCCAAATGAGTTGAAGATATTAGCCACATGTTCCCGGCATGATTGGCGAGCTCCATTTTCTCTAAAGGGTCTTTGTAGAGTCAGAGCATTACGATATGGTTTCATGTTCTATGTTAGAGACTTTGCGGTTGTCGTGTATGTAGTATGTCGGTTTTGTAAATGGCTCCATAAGCCGATGTATTGTGATGTATTATTTTACGGGTTTTATACGACTACAGGTCTTACTTGAGTTGAAAAAGATGAAAAGCAAGTTTGTTTTCCGAAAGTCTTTCATTATGTACTTATGTTATGCTATGAGGGCCTAATATGATTGTGAGTGTCACGAGTGTCAGCGGGTTCGCTCGGCCCTAGGTAATGGTCGGGTGCCCATCACACCCTATCGGACTAAGGGTGTGACAAATTGGTGTCGGAGAGCGGTTCGTCCTAGGGTTGTACGCAAAGTCGTGTCCGTAGAGTCACCGTTTTATGGTGTGAAGCGCTCCGTTTATAAACGGAGGCTACGGGGCATCTAGGATGGTTACTTTCTTCTTTGACATCTTAGATCGTGCGATAGAGCCGAGTCATAGGAAATGCGATTTCCGACACTGACCTTTGACTTCAGCAGAGAAATGGCATCGACGGAAGAAAGCTATTAACGATATCGGAGGCTATGAAGTTGTTATAGCCCATGTTTTGTACATTCGGATAATCCGGGATAATTACAAGAAGTTAAAGGCAAGACCATTTCCAAAATTGTTTTAGTAGACAAGTTGTTAAATATTAATTAGTATTTTTAAAAAAAAT
>NW_026727239.1:0-33797 GCF_029784015.1 Lycium ferocissimum | reverse complement strand
GTCTAAGTATTTCCGCATTTGATATTTCTTGAGATTTTTAGTTAATCGCTACGTGTTAGTTTTATTTTTATAAGTTAGTTATGTTTTGATATCACATGTTGATTCAAACAAACAGCGGTTCGCTCGGTCACACGTCAAAACCGGTGCCGTGTTACGTCCGTGCCTGTGTTCGGGGCGTGACACTTATTCACTTCTTGATGTTAGCGTTCCTAGTATAGTCGAGTTATGGTCCTTGTGTCTTTTGTATGATAGTGTCATGACACAACCCCGTAGGCCATGACTATCAGTGCCCGAGCCGGACACTCGTATACACCGTTACTATAATCATTCACAACTTACATAATAAAGAACTTATATATATATATATGCGCAGGCATGATGTCGTCCCAATCTAGCGCATATCTATACATATCATAACGACTCGTCTCCGGGAGCTACAAACATCAACGGATAACATCGCATACGAGCCGTCGAGGCTGTCGTAACATAGGGGAACGCCCCAAACACAAATCACACAGACCCAACCGAACAGTAACCACTCACAACCCACATATATGTCTACAGACCTCTAAGAGTAACAACGGTATCATATGACGGGACGTGGCCCCCGCCGTACCCCCGAATAGACGTATACATATACAACGAAAGAGTCCGTACCAAAATATAGGCTCCGAACAAGGGAGCACTCCAAGACACAAATTAATGAAAATCCTAAGTCGGCGGATCACCAAAACGAGTATCCGTACTGCGGGCATGAAACGTGCAGCCCCCGAAGAAAGCGGGTCAAGACGGAATATGTACCGGAAAGGTAAGCATGAAACACAGTAACAGGATCATACTGAGATAAGGAGTATAGAAAAGTAGTACAATAACCAGAAAACCACGAGGCTTGCCTCTGAAACATAAATCATGCATGTCAATATCATATTCAATTCATTATGGGACTTAGAAACATAATTAGATAATCATCTTGCACATATGCATATATATAACGTGTCCCGCCTCTAGCCGAGGGACTCGGTAAATAAAATCATCATATACATGTACATATAACGTGTCCCGGCCCTCTAGTGAGGGACTCGGTGAATAGAATCATCATATGCCATCCTGGCCACCATCCCCATATCATCATGTCATCACATCATCATATACATATACATATAACATGTCCCGGCCCTCTAGTGAGGGACTCGGTGAATAATGCGAAATGAGTTGTGCACGAATACGTGTCCCGGCCCGGACTCGTTGAAAGAAGTAATAACAAAGAAGCACGAAAGCGCAGTAGTGAGAAACCATATGCACATAAATCATCTTTTAAGACTCTATGGATAAGTAGACAAATCAACGCTCAAGTATCAAACGATAGTCATGTTAAATCCGTTCTAAATGCCATTAGGACTACGTTAAAGAGAATCTTAGGGATCGTAGACATGTATCAAACCAATCCGAGCCCGCCTGTGAAAGTTACGGACATTAATCGTTATAGAATCCTCTACGAACGAATCAAAGCAATCCGAGCCCGTTTATGAAAGTTAGGGACATTATTCATCATAGAACCCCTTTAGGAATAGGGTCTCTTTATGCACCATGTACTATCCAATCATGCAAAGACTCGAGGGCAATGGCTCGGCCATATTAAGAAGGCTAATCTCAAGAAGTGAATAAGAATCGTAAACATGCTCGGAACTTAGGAATAGAGTTACCCCAAAGCTTGTATCGTATCTTACTTACATCTAAGACATGCAAAAAGAAAGAAAGGATAGACTTTACATACCTTGCACTCTATCTAAATGTCCAACGTCTACCTCTCGAGCTCGTAGGTCTAAAATTAAGATAACATAGGCCACAGTTAGATTATTCACATCACTTGCTAACCAATCCAAGTACGAATGAAACTTGATAAAATTTGGGCAGTATTTTCCCTGCAAACTTGATAATCCTCGAAATTCCAATTTGGCCAAACATCAATCAAAATACCAACAACAATAATACCAACAATTTCATATCAAACTAGAATTGAATCCATCCTTAAATTACTTCCAAAATGACCCAATATACATTCGGATGCCAATGCTTGTATACACTTCTTTATTTCCGTATATCCATAGTATGACAACAACAACTTATCAACAATATCAACAACTATATCAACACAACAAACTATAACTCTATTCTTGCAATTATTCCTTAATCAAACTTAATAAAGAGAGGGATTTGAAGATTCATACCTTGCTTTTATGAAAGTAGCAAAATCTTCAACATTTTCTTGTTCCCCTGCTCCTCTAACTCCAAACGAAATTATATTCGTGACTATGCGTTGCCCGGATTTCGATTGATACTTCGTTACTTGAAATTTCACTCAAAATTCTCATTTTTGTGAGGTATATTTGCTCCCTTTTGTTGCTGAATTTTCTGAAAATTTTTGGATGAAAAAAATGGGGTTTTAACCCTTTTTATAGGGGCTGAGGCGGTGACCGTAGCTACAAGACCGTAGCGATCGTAGCGGCATGCTGCAAATGCTGTTTCTGCGTCGACAGTTCAGTTTGTAACGTCTATAATTCTCTACTCCGATGTCCTATCAATGAACGGTTTGTTGTATTACAAACTAGACTCGACGAAATTCATTTTAGGCTTTTAAAACACCTTAAAACTCCACTTATACTATGAGATATGCGCCTCCAAAGTTGACTAAAAATTCGCCCAAAGATTTCCCAAATTTTCGTCGAACTTATTTTCTTCAATTTACTCGATCTCGAAATATTCCGAAACTCTCCATACATGATATTGTTCATTCATTATGCTAATAATGGCCATGTTCTCGTGTTTCAAAATACTCTTTCCCGATTACGACTTTCGAGATCGTAAATCACCCTTTTTCTTCGTTGTTAAGTACTTTCCATGGCTTGTGCCTTTCAAAACATCATGGGACGTCTCCGACACTCCATTAATACGATGAGGTACATTTCATACTTATGCTCTAAAAACGCGGGGTATAACAGATTGGATAATAAATGTTGCATAAAGAGTTTTGGTCCTAACGGATTCTATGTCGAATAATGTCCGTAACTTTCATAGACGGGCTCGGATCGCTTCGATACGTTCGTAGAAGATTCTATAACGAATAATGTCTCTAACTTTCATAGGAGGGCTCGGATTGGTTTGATACTCGTCCGTGGTCCCCGAGACTTTCCTTTGTATGGTTCTAACGACTTTTTGAAAGAACTTACATGACTATCGTCTTAACCCCCGAGCGTTGATTACTTATTTATCTGTCGAGTCTGGACTGATGATTTATATGCATATGGTTACTCACGACTCTGCTCGTGCATTTTGTTGTTACATCTTTCGCCGAGTCCCGGGCCGGTTATGTCATCGTGCGCACTATGCTATATTCCGGAGTATGATATATTATGGTTCGCCGAGTCCCTCGCTAAGTCCGGCACCGTAGATATATTCGGTGTTATGATGTGTTATGGCGTTATGATGTGTTATGGAGATATCTTTGGGTTACGGAGATATGAAATCTTCTGGAGTATGATGTGTTATGGCGCCAAAGACGGGGTGGCGACCATGTTCCCTGAGCCCCATGCATGATTTGTGTTTCAAAAGTAAATATTTTGGTATTCTGGATATTGTACTTATTTTCTGTACTTCTTGTTCCGGTTATGATTAACTCGTTTTTGTACTTCATGCTTTATATACTCGGTACATATTTCGCATCGACCCCTTTCTTCGGGGGGGCGCGTTTCATGCCCGCAGGTACGGACGCCCACTTTGGTGATCCGCCAGCTTAGGACATCTACTCTGCTATCTTGGAGTGCTCCTTTGTTCCGGAGCCTATATTTTGGTACAGACTCTTCCGTTGTATATGCATATGTCCATTCAGGGGTACGGCGGGGCCCTGTCCCGTCATATGATTCTGATGTTACTCTTAGAGGTCTGTAGACATATATGTGTGGGTTGTGAATAGTTGATGTTCGATTTTGTCTGTGTGATTTATGTTTTGGGCGGTCCCATTCGCCGTGGCAGCCTTATCGGCTCGCGTATATATATGTTTTGAGATATTGTGTTTTATGACAGCCTTGCCGGCTTCCGTGCGATATATATGTTTATATGCGACAGTTTGAGGCGACGTATGGCCTTTGTATATGTATAAGCTATTTGTATGCCGATTCTGGTTAATGGGTGTGTACGAGTGTCCAGCTCGGGCACTAGTCACGGCCTACGGGGTTGGGTCGTGACATATAATCAACCTAATGTCATAGTTAAAGCTAAATTGTAATTTTGAATTCATCCAAAGTTATAAATAGAGAAGCTATGATAGTTGTAATAATTATTATTGTATATTACGTGCAATAAAAAAAATAAAGTGTAATTTAATTATATTAGCAATGAAATGTTCATATTACAAAAAGAATCTAATGTTAAGAGCATGCATGTAATCTTGTGAGATATCTAAGACCACCCACACCTTTAATGTTTAAACAGTCTCGTCAAAATACACTAAGATGATACAACTATCGCATGAACAAAACTAAGAACTTTGAATTAATAATGCAAGCCATGGATATTTATATGAACAGATCCTTCTAAGCACAAAAGGATTGAAAATTGTAACCTCTAGGAAAGACAATTCTCTTTATTAACTGAAAAATGTACATCACAAGTAAATAGATTAAAGTAGATCAACGTAGTACCACTCTTCAAGTTTTATGCTCTTCATATTTTCTTACCTACGTAAGATTAAAATATGAATTTTTTAATCCCAACAATAACTGATAATCCTTCGGTTAAACAAAGTAGAAAAAAGAACATATGCAAAGATAAAAAATATCCCGAATATAAATTAAAAAGCGTCGGAGCATAAAATTTATCACAAACATCAAAACATGGCTTAACATATTTCAATCTAATGAGTATGGAAAAAATATTTTCCTGGAGTGATAGATAATTATATGTATCAGTGGAAAGATGATTAAACAAAGGTTGGAGATAATAAAATGCACATACATACATGAAGAACTTTACCATACCTTTTCATCCTCTAAACCCTATTTTAAGCAAAAAAATTACTGTATGAGTATTCACTGCATCTTGATAACATTCATCCCGATGGTGACATGAATTTCCTGTCATCTTTTACACATAATATTCTATACTCAACTTATAACAATACCATAAACAGATAAAATTAAAACAATTGGGATAGAGGGATTATAAATTTAAGTAATAAAGAAATAATAACCAAAGCACAAAAGAAGAAATTAAAAAAAAAAAAAAAGAACAACCCACCTTATATATCAAACCATCATTTTGTAAGATGCTTCTTAAAGAACTTGTACAATGCTTCCACTTCTGGTTCATTGCTTGTGTTTTTTAAGATGCAAAAAACGTCCTTTATCCGTGAATATAAGATGTGTCTAGTGTAGTTGAGAGAATTGGGGAAGTGGGGTATAGTTGGTGGTTTCTACTTGACAGTTTTAGTATCAATGGCAGTTTTTAGTTTTTTCATTTACTTATTTCCAGATTATTTGTTTCTTTAAAAAAACTGCAAACGTGGGTTTTTCTTCTTATTATTATTTGTTTACAAAATTTGCATTTTTAATATTTTAAAATAGAAATTTTGTGGTAATGACACTTGTCATCCTATCATGCTTTTGCCTTTCCTATTATATATAGATAAATTTTAATTATTAAATATGATTTTTCTGGTGATGACACTTGTCATCACATCATGTTTTTACCTCTCCTATTATAAATAGATAGATAATAATAATAATAATTCTCTCTCCGTCCCATTTTATATGAAGTTGCTTAACTGGACACAAAATTAAAGAAATAAAAGAAGACTTTTGAAATTTGTGGTCTAAAATAAATCATATAAATTGTTTTGGCTAGAAATATTTTCATTAAGGGAAAAGGTAAAGTTAAAGTTGAATTGTTATTAAATATAGAAAAGTATCATTCTTTTTTGGACTAACTAAAAAGGAGAGAGTGTCACATGAATTGACACAGAGGGAGTAATATTCTTATTGTGAGAAAACAAAATCCAAAATATTCATTTATCTTTGGCCTTACACTTACACTTGAGGCTTGTTTGATAGAGTGTATAGGAATAATATTGAATAGGGTGTAACATTGAGATTAGTAATGTTGGATTAGTTATATTGGAATTATTTTTTATTCACTGTTTAGTTTCGTGTATTAGGGCAGTTCCGTCCTCGACCATGCTTATCCCTGAATTAATAATCCTTGTATTGCTAATATCATGGTTTGCTATGTATATGAATAATACTGTATACATCGAAAATATAGTGTCACGACCCAAACCGGAGGGCCGTGATTGACACCCAAGACCCTACTCGGCTGAGTGCGATACTACCATTCCATCCATGAGTCACAACCTTTTTGTGAACCTTTAATTTACGAAATGACGCTTCTGTCAAGTAAAACATGACAAACTTTTCAATAAAACTCTTTTGTCAAATCAGGGACTTCTCCCTTATCGTTAAATCAAAGAAAACCTTTAGTTACAATAAAATCTTTAGAAACAAAGCATAAAATACATCGGCCTACATGGTCGCTTTACACAATTGTTGACATCTCGACACACTATCCACAGGACATTGTCTACAAAAGTCTCTAACATACACGAGATACCATAGCATAAGTACTCTGACTCGGTAACACTCCGAACTGAGATGGAGCTCACCAATCCAGTTGATAGCCTGGGAACATCCTATAGCCAATGTCTTCCACTCATCTGTATACACCTGCGTGGCATGAAACGCAGCGCCCTCAGGCAAGGGACGTCAGTACGAATAATGTACCGAGTATGTAAGGCAGAACTGAAACAATATATCTCAACTCGAATGATAAAAGAGTAACAGACTCAATTTGTACCTGTGACCAACACTACGAATCATGTATGTGCATATGAACTTTTAATACGTCATGAATATGTATATGTATATAATGCATGCCTTCGCCTTGCTCGTAGCCCCATCGGGCATAATAGCATAATGCACTTTTGAAAACACGTATATATATATATATATATATGCACCATTACCCATTTGCTCCTTCGAGCTTTGCCCCATCAGGCATCATATCATAATGGCCCCATCGGGCAGCCCCTTCGAGCATCTCAATCATCATATACCAGCTGATCAGGTGGTTTGCGTATATAACGCCATAGCCCTTCCCATGCCCCATAATATCATGTCATACATATATAAATGTGCAAATGCATAATAATCTTTGTAAAACATCAAAAGACTCCCTTCGGAGCAACCTTTAGTTCAAAAGGGGAACTTCTTCCCCTTTTTCAAAATGGGAACTTCTTCCCCCTTTTATTTGTTTCCTTCGGGACTTAGAAATCAAATATGAAATGCATATGAATAAAGAAACCTTATGAATGTCCCCTTCGGAATTTAGACATCATTATGAAAATGTACAACTTATGGATGCCCCTTTGGGACTTAAGAGGTCAAGGAACTCAGGATATGGACAACACCCATTTAAACATAAGGACATGAGCTCCTACATCTAGGAGTGGATTCATTATGGATATCGTTATGTTTCGCACCTGTCATAGATCATGCCAAAATGTAAGAAAATATAACCTTAATATGCCTAGAAGCTCACTTCTCGACTTTCCAACCTACCTCCTGTCGTATAATCTACATATAAAACCATTCATACTATCGTTAGGCTCACCATCACACACTTGTCTTAAGTCTTCAATTTAAATCCATTTAAAATCTACCGAAATTCGTGCAGCACCTCCCCTGTTTATATGCCTAGCCCGAAATCACAATCCAGCAACCAACAACAACAACAACAATACCAACATCAACAACAATTTCATCAATACCAATATTTTCCACAAACATCCCACACGATGTTTTTCCAATATTCTTAACTAACCAACTCGTTATACGAGTATTTAATAACTTTATCTCCATAAACAAACCTAAATCAATATCAATAAAGGAAGATTCATACCTTTCCTCCGCTAGAACCACAATATCTTCACTTTCCACCTTGAGTTCAAGCCAAGACTCGCCGCAATACGATTTTATAACCGCAACTATACGCTGTCGGAACCTAAATCCGGAGATTAAACTTGATTTGGGCTAAAATTTGGTGTTTGGGAGTTTGGGGAAAGTTTCCAGAATTTTTGGGGATTCTTCTGGGTTTTGGATAAAGAAAGAGGGGTAAGACCCCTTAAATAGAGTTCCAGAATCCGCCCAAACCGACTTAAAATTTGCTCAGCGCGTTCGCGCAGGCTTATTTTACTACCTATGCGTTCATTTAGTAAAAAGGTCATAACTCTTGATCCCGATATTGTATGAGGGCTCACGACCTATGGTTGGAAAGCTATTTCAATTATCTACAACTTTCATTTTTAGTATGTTTCTAAATTCCAAACTTATAATGACGTTTTGACCTCTTCAAATCAGATCATCCGAAAACGTATCCTTAAATCATCCATTTGGAGGGCTTATGCCCATACTTGGCTTAAGGGTCCTTCTTAAGACTTGCTCAACTTCTCATGTACTACTCATATAACTTTTTATATGTCCTTTATAAAGCCCATGTGGGCCCCATCTTAGCTTATGGTTACGAGGGCTATTCATCAAGTAACGTATTAACTGATTTACACTATACGGTCTCCAAATGTCATATATATGTTATTCTTATACTCATATAATATAATCTTTATCCCTAATCCTTGTATAACTTTACTCTCCCTTGAGCTCATACTAAGCCGTTTTCAGTGTTACACCCCGTACTTTCGGAGAAACACTTGTTAAATTTGAACATAAGTATGTCAAGCTATGGCTAGGTAAAACAATTTTGAATTGTGAGGAACGAAGAATTATTAAGTATATTGTTAAGTAAGGGATGAATTATGATCTTGTAAGTCGTAACCGGGAAGGAGATGTTACACCTCGCAGTTTGGACGTTGAGTTCAGTAGGTGTTAACTGCTTAATTGTGAACACTGGAGTAATATGCGCCTATCTTATGGTTATAAGGGTTTAAGTTCATATAGTAAGCTATGGAAGGATTGAACGGCAAGTGAATTAAGGAAATTAAATTTGTTGGAACTTGAAAGAAAATATGAGGGGTAATTTTGGCCCAACTTGGAGAAAGAATATCTTTTAGTAGATGAGGAGTTTTGAGGCAAAGTAAAAGCCTAAAATAAAGTTCGTCGTATCTAGTTTCCAAAGACAACAAACCGCTCGTCGATACGGCATTGAAGTGGAGAATATGGACGTTACAAGTTAGGGACAGAAAGCGAAATCTTTGCCGCTACAAGAATCGGGCAAGCTGATCTGCTGGCACAAGAATTGCTACGTCCGACTTGCTACGATCGCTACGATGACCCCGACTTGACCCACTATTTAAGGATCAAATCTGATCCTAAACCTCATTTTTCAGCCAAGAAATACTCCAAATATTTCCCAAATCTTCTAGAAAATTCTCCCAACTTCCGTCCACTAGATTTTAACGCAAATTAAGTAAAATCCCCGAATTTAAGTTGGGACAACACATTGCGATTATAATATCGAATTTCGGCGAAACTTGGCTTGGATTCAAGGTTAATCGAAGATATTACAATTCTAGCGGGTGAAAGGTATGAATCTTTCCTTATTAGTATTGATTTAAGCTTATCTACGGAGGAAAAGTTAGTACATGAGCGTATAATGAATTTATGGGTCGAGAAATTGGATCAAACATCGTGTGGAGTGTTTATGGAATATTTTGGTGTTGATAATATTATTGTTGATGTTGGTATTGTTGTTGGTTGCTGAATTGAGATTTTGGGCTAGGCATATAAACGAGAGATCTTTCCGAAATTTCGCATTCTAGAAAGATTTATTTGGAGGCTTAAGATAAGTATATAACAATGGGCCTAATAATAGTATTAATGGTTTTATATGTAGATTTCAAGACGAGGTAGGTTGGAAAGTCGAGAAGCGAGCTTCCAGGTATGTTAAGGTTAAACCTTTCTTTCAAAGGCATGATTCCTATGTTTTGATTCCATACATGACATCCATAATATTTTTACTCCTAAAAATGCCAGAAGTCTATAATTTCTGAAGATTCTTATGATGACTCTAATCCTAGAGATTTCGAAGTCTAAGGTTCTAGATGATTTCATGACGTGACTGAGCGTGCTAGATAAGTCTGGATTATATTTAGAATATGTGGCCTCAGCTTATGTCTGAGCGTGCTATATAACATATGGCCTCAGCTTATGTCTGAGCGTGCTATATGACATATAGCCTCAGCTTATGCCTGAGCGTGCTATATGACATATGGCCTCAGCTTATGCCTGAGCGTGCTATATAACATATAGCCTCAACTTATGCCTGAGCGTACTACATAATTCTTGATTATATTCAGGATATGTGGTCTCAGCTTATGTTATGGATCATTCAAAGTGAGATATGATAGTGGTGATGATTATGGTAGTGATAAAGATCCTTATCATCTGAATGAACCCATCAAATAAACTGATTCCAAAGACTCTATTCCTAGACAAAGGTAGGGATATTCGTATCCTTGACCTCTTAAATCCCGAAGGGGCATCCATAAGTTGTACGTTTTCGTAATGATGTCTAAATCCCGAAGGGGACATTCATAAGGTTTCCCTATTCATATGCATTTCATATTTGATTTTTGAGTCTCGAAGGAGACAAATGAAAAGGGGAAGAAGTTCCCATTTGAACTGAAAGTTGCTTCGAAGGGAGTCTTTTGATGGTTTCCAAAGATTTTCATGCATTTGCATATTACATACATGCACGACATCAGTTCATGGGGAAGGGAAAAGGGCTAAGGAGTTATATACGCAAACCACTTGATCAGCTGGTGTACGATGATTATAATGCCCGAAGGGGCCATTATGATATTATGCCCGAAGGGGCTGTGAGTAGGGCGAAGGCATGCATTATATATATATATATACACACACACACACACATATATATATATATATATATATATATATATATATATATATATATATATATATATATGTACATATATACATACTCATGCTGCATCAAAAGTCTATGTGCACATACATGTTTATCAGAGTTGGTTACAGGTACAGATTGAGTCTGTACTCTTTTATCATCCGAGTCGAGATATCTTGTTTCAGTTCTGCCTTACATACTCGGTACATTATTCGTACCGACGTCCCTTTTCCCCGGGGGCGCTCGCGTTTATGCCATGCGAGTGTATCGATTCGAGAAGACTTTGGCTATAGGATGTTCCCGTACTATCGACCGGATTGCGAGCTCCATCTCGCCGGGAGTTGCGAGTCGAGTACTTATGTTATGGTATCTCGTGTATGTTTGAGTCTTTTGCAGACAGTGTCCTGTGGATAGTGAGTCGAGATGTCCACAGTTATGTAAAATGATCATATAGGTCGATGTGTTTTTATGCTTTGTTTTTAAAGAATTTATTGTGACTAAAGGTTTTCTTCGAATTGACGATAAGGGAGAAGTCCCTGATTTGACGAAAGAGTTTTATTGAAAAGTTTGTCCTGTTTTACTTGACGAAGCGTCATTTCATAAATTAAAGGTTCACAAAAAGTTGTGACACATGGATGGAATGGTAGTATGGCACTCCGCCGAGTAGGGTCTTGGGTGTCAATCGCGGCCTTTTGGTTTGGGTCGTGACATACAGTCTTGGTAATGCGAAATTTTCCGGGGTGTAACATCCCTCCCCCCCTTAGAAACATTCGTCCTCAAATGTTTAAACTAGTTTTATACTCTGTCCCTGATCCCATTCTCTGGTACATTTTCTTATCGAATCAGTCTTCCCGTTAACATTTCGCATTTAATAGTACCATCGCCATAGCAGGTCTCCATTGGTTATTTACTCACTCTTTCCTACGCTTACTTCTGTCCTTCCTGAAATCTTGTCGTCCATTCCCCGACTTTTAACCTATTTAAATCCACTCATACCCTTCATAGCCTTCTACTGAATTGTTATATCCCGTATTTTGTGCGTTGGAATATTTTAAGTTGGTTGCGACAAGTTATGGACAAGACTTTTAATCTCCGATTTTGTTAATTTTGTGTTAATGCACAAGTTGCATATTCATCTTTTCATTGGCATGGAGTGTTAAGGGTAAATTGGGAATAAGGAAAATTTGGGGTTAAAAGTGAATTATGGAAAGTTAAGCATTTCATGTAAATTAAGGGCTAGAAGTGAAATTTTGGAAACTAAATATTTCATGAAAATGGCCATATGTGGCCATGGGTGTGTGTGTGGGCCATAGCCCACGTGTTAATTATATAAGTGGCAAAAGATGACTAATTAAGTCATCTTCATCATTTAGCACCCTAGAAAATTCAAGAAGCATGGAGAAAGAACAAGAGGCCATTCGGCCATGACCAAGAAAAAAAAATGGAGTCCAAAAATTGACAATCGTATGTTGTTGCTTCATAATTTAAACTCACGTTGACACATTATATTTCGTATTTTTGTACGTCGGATTATTCGCAAGCCGAGGTGGGGTCCACACACCGAGATTTTTTTTGGGACATGCGAAATTTATATGAATCACATATGTGAAGTTAAACATAACTCAAGAAGGACCCTTGAGCCAAATCAAAGTGGAAGTCCTCCAAACAAATATTGTTAAGTAATGTTTTCGGGTGATCCGACTTCGAGGGCAGAAACGGTATTATAAGTTTGGAATTTGGAAAAACACCAAAGATAGAAGTTGTAGATAATTGAATTATCTTTCCAACCATAGGTCGTGGGCCCACAGGTGACATCGGGATAAGGAGATATGGACGTTTTAAGGCGGAAAGGTCAGTGGGCTAGGCCCAAACCGGGCCCAATCGGGTTAGGCCCATGACCCATGCCTATTTAAGTCTAATTTCAGCCCTTTCCTCTCATTTTTCAGACCAAGAATACCCAGAAAATTCTGGAAAGAGAGAGAGAAGAACCTCGGAGAGAAGAAAACAAATTTTGACCAAAATGCGAGCCCCGAATTCAAGCCCATGAAGAGAAAAGTGTTGTACGTCGCGTTGTCTTCAATTTGAGCTAAAAATCAACCAAGGAGAAGAATGATAACGTGGGGATGTATGCTTAAGGTATGAATACGGTTCCTTTTCATTGTTAACGAGTGTATTTAGAATTTTAACGGATTAAAACGGAGAGGGATAGTGTGTAGAAATGGATGAAATTTATGAAATTTTGTATGTTGATGTTGAGCCGTGAGTACGGGCTATTTTGTGACAAGGAATGAACTAAATTTATTTAGTATGTTTGGATTGTTGTGTTGTGGATTCTATGGTGCTAATGACAGTTTAATGATTCAAAGTGAAGTTATAGTTGTTTGTGGCTTGTTATGGAATTTTATATAGTTTATTGAATTTATGGAAGTAATGGATTATTAATGTAGTTCATGAATTCGGAAGGAAGAAAATGTGTTGTGTTGTTTCCTTGAACTTGGAGGTTTCGGGTTTCATTATGTAGTGGATGGAATGTTGTTGAATTGTGTCGAAAGGGTTATTAATGTTAGAATGCGTTTTGAATCGATTATTGATGTTGCTTATATGGTTGTTGGTATTGTTGTTGATAATATTGGCCGAGTTGAATTCTCGGAGTTGTTGAACTTATGGGGGAAATGCTGCCCAAATTTCTGTAAATAAAGTGATGGCTTGGGATTGAATCCTAAGTGCTTACGGCTAATGTTTGGCACTTAATGACCTTATTGTAGATTTTGAGCGGCTGAGACTTAAGTTTGGATTAGCTTAGGAAGCAAACGAGGTATGTAAAGCTTACCTTTCCTTCTTTTGGCATGTCTTAGATATGGCTAAGTTGTGATATGATTATGAGCCTCGGGGGTAATCCTATTCTTAAAATCCGAACATGTTTATGATTCATATTTGCTTTTTGACGTTGGCATCCTTATATGGTTAAGCTATGGTTTATATGTCTTTGTATGATTGGTTTTCAAAAGTTGCATAAAAGTTTTGTTTTCAAAAGAGTTTTGTTCCTAAACGATTAAAACTACGAACGTCCGTAACTTTCACCGATTTAACCGGATGGCTTTGATATGCTCGTAAATGATTCTATAACGTATTATGACTATGAATTTCGTAGGCGGGCCCGGATTGGGTTGACGCTCGTCCGTGGGTCCCGCGACTTTCTTCTGTATAGTTCTGATGGCTTTTGAAAGAATTCAATATGACTATCTTTCCGACCCCCGAGTATGATTAATTATTTATCTGTTGAGTCTGAATTAAGGATTTTTATGTATGTGATTTTGATACGTGACTATGGTTTCGAAGTTCGGTTTGATATGTTCCCTTTGATATTCGGAAGAAAATCCGATTTGACTACTATTTTGGCTTATAAATGATGGTTCGTTTTGATCAACCTATTGAGTCTTTGAAAATGTTTTAAACCGTATTAGGTTACTCACGATTCTTCTCGTGCATTCTCGTGGTTACATTTTTGCCAAGTCCCGGCCTAAGTTATGTTATCGTGCGCACTATGCCGTATTGTGTATTTCAAAACATGATGTGAGATGATGTGTATTCGGAGTATGATGTGTCCGGCTCGCCGAGCCCCTTTTTGTCGGGAACCGTGTATATATTATGGTGATATGATGTGTCCCGCACGCCGAGCCCTTTCGGCCGGGTACTGTGTATATGCTACGTTATATGTTATATGTATGGATTCCGGAATATGATCTGTTGGTATCGTAGCGGTGGTGGGCAAACCCAAAATGCGGGGCAAGCCCAATGATGAGGCAAATTCCACATTGGTTTAGGCCAATCCCACATTAGTTTAGGCAATCCCACACTGGTTTAGGCCAATCCCACACTGGTTTAGGCCAATCCCACATTGGTTTAGGCCAATCCCACATCGGTTAATGGCATCTCATGTGATCGGTCATGATGTTGTGATGTGTAACGGTTTGTATATGATGATTATTCGTTTATGTCACTCAGTCCCATTATGGGCCGGATATGATACATGACATCGATATGCGTGGTTGGTATTTCGGGAGTAAGCGTTTTGGCATTCTGATGGTTATATTTGTCTTTTGTACCTCTGTTGTCCGATTTGTGTTTCAGATGCAAGCACCTTGGTATTCTGGCTATTGTGCACTTTCTGTACTCCTGACTTTGGTTATGACTTCCCTTTCTGTACTTCATGCTTTGCATACTCGCATATATTTCAATGCGTACGACCCCCTTTCTTCGGGGTGCGTTTCATGCGCAGAAAACCCACAGATGAGTAGGTGATGTTAGCCGTAAGATGTTCCAAATTGGATTAGGCGAGCTCCATTTCCTTCGGAGGCCGCAGTCGCAGTGCTTTTGTATGGTATCGGTTATGGTAGAGACTTTGCAGACAGTGTCGTGTGTATAAGATGTCAGTTTTGTACGCGGCTATGTAAGCCGATATTTCATTGTGCATTATGTTGCGAACTTCATATGTTGGCAGATTTCATGCGGTACAGTTTTATTTGGTTTGATAAAGATGAAAGGCATGTTTGTTTTCTGAAATTTTTTCATTATGTACTTATGATATGATTTGAGGGCCCAGCATGTTTATGAGTATTGTGAGAGTCAGCGGGTTCGCCCGGCCCTAGGTAAAGGTCGGGTGCCAATCACGCCCTATGGAAAGTTAGGGTGTGACATGAATTTACTAACATCATAGGTTTACTAACCTTTCTCTACTCTCGTAGCTAATCTCTTTGTTCTGGAAACTCATAAGTCAGAAAACATGCTTCTGAAGAAATCACTAACATACCTAGATACCGAACTATGACGCTTCTGGCCTTTTAACTGAGGTTTGAACCAATTATGACCTCATGTACTCCAAGAGCTCATATCTTTCTCATTTTTTACCTTACTTACCTCTAAATTTCATAACTTGCCTCTTGATACTCTCGTAACCCTCGCTCTACAATTGTGTTAACTCTCTAACTAGTCATAACTCTGCTCAACGTAATCATCTCTGCATCAATGGCAAACACAAGTTCTAACTATACTTCATTTTACCGACAACTCCCGATCTGAAGGAACTAAGTAACCCCAAGTCACTAATCTAACTTATATAAAATCATCTTAATATCTCCAGCATCCCAAAGTATGACAGAAACCGCCCATATCTTTATGACATTCTTTACCCCCACTTTAACATATAATCGATTCCATAATTCTTTCTATAAATCATTTCTTTTGAGTTAGTCGTAAAAACCTTCTATTTATATTAAGCCACAGTAGAACTCATTTGTCGACTTTCCCTGAATCCCCCAATAGAACTTGTTCCTACAATACCTCGAATGTAACCCATTTTAATCCTTCGGACTACTAATCATCTCCCTCATAAATCATTCTTCAAACCACACTAAAACCATCTTAAAACTCCCTTGCATTCCCTTCTATTTTCTTGTTATATCCTTCCCATTTTGTGGACATTAAGTTCCCCACTGGAATATCGTTTAATTTTTTTTCTTTAATTGTTTTCAGTCCAGTCTCAAAGGATACTCTTCAGTTACTCTATTCATTTGCTGACTTGCCTTCAGATCTTGTTAAACCTATTTCCACAATAATCCTTACTTCAAACTATGTCTGTAATCCATTCCCAATACAATATTTACGACATATTATTTTAGTCCTTGTGCTCGTACTCAAACTTACTTGCTTCCCCCCTTAAAGGTTTTACCTTATGGTGTTATATTCCATTGCCATTCTTGATCGAAATTCCATCCTATAATAATCCTTTCGTCATCACTTCTGTTCTTACATTTACGAATCCTTCAAGTTCCCTGCTTGTCCTTATCCAAAAATACTACTTTAAATCTCAAATCTTGCCTATAATAACCCCTGGGGATACTCGAAATAATGATGTACCCAACTATCTGTCCAGCCGGAATAGTACTTTTCATTCCAATAACTAATGCCCAATGTCCACTTGTAGCGTCATCCTCATCTTATCATTCCATATCAACTTGTCTCATACTTTCCCATTAATCAATATGTAGCAATCATAGACGTATAATCTTCGCGATCTCCTAAATCTTTGCTCCTTGTCCTTAAATTTTTAGGAAAATTTAAGCAGAGTGTCCCTTATATTTCTTACTATCCAAGACCTGCACGCAGCCCAGAAAATACATACAATGCCTCCCAGAGCCAATTATATACACACTTAGCACACCTTAGCCATACAGGGCTCTCAATATCGAACAGAAATGCAAAGAGGACGAAACTTACCTCATGCGTCACAACTCGGAATATACCTGAACCTTTATCGATTGTCCTTTTATACTTCCCTAGTCATTTCCTCTTCCGTTCATTAGCTATACATTTCAATCGTACTTGCAACATTCTTACCATATCTGACTTATAATCCTTTTTACCAATACTTACCTCTGTGCTGATTCCTTCAACTTCTATTGACCCTGTAATCCCAAATCATCATTCACTTCTTTTGTCAGTACCATTCTTCTGCTGAAATCAAGGGTTAGTGTAAGGAATTTCATTTCCGATGACTTGTCTCTCATTTCACGATCTTAGATATGAAAGAAAGATATGAAAGAAGGGTAACCATCCTAAATGTCCTGTAGCCTCCTGTTTATAAATGTGGCGCGCAACATATCATAAACAAGACTCTACTGGACATGACTCTGCAGACAACCCCTAGGACGAACTGCTCTGATACCACTTCTGTCACGACCCAAACTGGAGGGCAGCGACTGACATCCAAGACCCTACTTGGCTGAGTGCCATACTACCATTCCATTCATGAGTCACAACCTTTTTGTGAACCTTTAATTTATGAAATGACGGTTCCGTCAAGTAAAACATGGCAAACTTTTCAATAAAACTCTTTCGTCAAATCAGGGACTTCACCCTTATTGTTAATTCAAAGAAAACCTTTAGTTACAATAAAATCTTTAGAAACAAAGCATAAAACACATCGACCTACATGGTCTCTTTACACAACTATCGACATCTCGACGCACTATCCACAGGACACTGTCTGCAAAAGTCTCTAACATACACGAGATACCATAACATAAGTACTCTGACTCGGCAACACTCCGAACTGAGATGGAGCTCACCAATCCAGCTGATAGCTCGGGAACATCCTATCGCCAATGTCTTCTACTCATCTGTATACACCTGCGTGGCATGAAACGCAGCGCCCCCAGGCAAAGGGACGTCAGTATGAATAATGTACTGAGTATGTAAGGCATAACTGAAACAATATATCTCAAATCAAATGATAAAAGAGTAACAGACTCAATCTGTGCCTGTGACCAACACTACTAATCATGTATGTGCATATGAACTTTTAATACGTCATGAATGTGTATATCTATATAATGCATGCCTTCGCCTGGCTCATATCCCCTTCGGGTATAATAGCATAATGCACTTTTGAAAACATGTATGTATATATATATATATATATATATATATATGCATCTTTACCCATTTGCTCATTCGAGCTTCGCCCCGTCGGGCATCACATCTGTCACGACCGAGATAGGGGGCGATGACGGGTACTCGGAGCTGACTACCTAGCACCGCTTATCCTGCTAGTCATCATACTCAGTCTGAACATATATAAACCCCAAAAATATACATAGATATATATAAGCCCATACGGCCACAAAAATAATATACAAAAATGTACACGGACATTATCATGGGACACAATTTACCCACACGTACGTATCTACGAGCCTATACTAGAGTACTAGACATAAGGACGGGACAGGACCCCGTCGTGCCCAAATACGTACACAAAATAATGTATCAAAATGGAACCTCCGAAATAATGGAGTGCTCCTAACAATCTGCTGATAAGCTCATACGGATCCGCACCGTCTCCCTGTCTACCTGTGGGCATGAACACAACGTTCAAAAGGAAAGGACGTCAGTACAAACATTGTACTGAGTATGTAAAGCATAAACAACAATAATACATCGATGAAACAAGGAGACATCAAGTAAGGAACAACCTGTAACTGACTGTCACTTAAGACTGAATAATGCGTGCTAACTTACTTCATAAATATCATCATATCATGTATGCATATATAAGCTGCCCGACCATATAAGTACGGTGTGATCATCATTAGCCCGCGTCCAGGCCTCTCGTGTCCGGGGTAAACATCTCATGCCGCCCACTAGTGGTGTCTACCCATGCCATCTAAACATGGTGTATACGCTGCCCGCCTTAGCGGTGTCTGCTCGGCCATATAGGCGTGGTGTAATCTCATCATCATATATTTATCATAATGCATGCACAAGAACTCAAAGATAACTATACTCTGTCGGGGTGACATAAGGTCGTGAACTCTCGATTCCATTATGAAGTATTCTTGAGCATTCTGCCTCACCTTGAAGGAACTAGCATTATAAGGTGAGTGTAACACAATGAACAACATCAAAGAATCATAATTAGGTTCATTAGCTTTGTAGAAACCTCATATCATGGGCTTTAGAATCTTTAGACTTAGACTCATCATCATCATTATCATACTCGTAACGTATCTCTTTTCTTTATCTCATGTGAAGCTCTTTATAATCATAGGCTCATAATTTCTGGAATGTAAGAAGGTCATGAAGGATAAGGAGATTCATATCATAAGATTCATGCCTTAGAAAAGAAGGGACTAGCCTTACATACCTTTTCGTTTAGCTACTTTATCACTTGAACATTCCCCTCCAATATTCACGTTTCTACCTTCAAGAAAGTTCGTACTAATATTAGATAGCCGATAACATGAGCATGCTTGAACTAAATCTAGAGAAAATTGGGCAGCATCTCCTTTGTTTATACAACTCTCTCCATATCAATAATAACTCCCAAACGTCAATAATAACATTCATCATATCATATTCAACAATCTTCATCGACCATACGTTATTCAATTCTCCTACTTCTATTTCAAGGGCATCCATAGCCATGGTCATAATACAACGTTACATTCATCCTCATATAATGTTTCTCCCATGTTCTTAATATCATTTATAAGATAACTATACTCATAACATATGAAGAATCATGATTCATATTAAGCTATTACTCAAAATTGCCACCATTCTCATATTTGTAACCCATTTCTATTTCCTTCCATAATCCAAGTCTTTCAACCTCTCAATACTCTAAATAACATGAATTGATCATAAAACCTACCTCTGATAGTATGAGAATGACCTTTGGATGAAAATACTTCTCTTGAGAAAACCCTAGCTTCAATCCAAGGAGATTTCTTGACTTGTACAACCCTTGTGAGCATTCATGTTCTTGATTCCATCAACTCTTAGTGTTTTACTCTTGATTTCTCTTGGGTTTATGTTAAAAGAGTGTGGAGAATGTTCTAGAGGTGTGGAGAGGGTTAGAGAGAAGATGGGAAATGAAAATAATGAAGTTGGGTCCCTTATTTAAAACTTAAAAAAATATGTCCCGACCAAGTTATACGGACACACATACGGTCCGTATGTGTGACCATATAATGGTTCCAGTGGATGCTCCAATTTTGGACAGGTAATACGGTCAGATATACGGGCCGTATCTTTTATACGGTTCGTACAAAGGACCGTATAATCCAAAAATTTTTGAAACTTATTCTCGTCGACTCGTTTGATCCCCAATCCTTATGGAACCTTCTTGCACTTGTTTAACACTTCATTAACAATCTAAGGGGTGTTATAACTCTTCTTTAAGACATCATTAAGTCAACATTAACTCGGTACCTTGTGAAACATTCCTCAAAACACGACTTATGCTTGACATTCTTAAATGAACTTTCTTCTCGTGCTTCAAACGTTTTTGGAATCTTAATGGAAACCGTTACGTACTATTTCTTGCTTGTAGAAACATCATATACTTCTTACCCTACGTTAGTCTATTCACTGGGCAACGACACGAAATTTTTCGAGGTGTAACAATATCATAATGGCCCTATCGGGCATCTCAATCATTACATACCAACTGATCAGGTGGTTTGCGTATATAACGCTATATCCCTTACCATGCCCCATAATATCATGTCATACATATATAAATGTGCAAATGCATAATAATCTTTGTAAAACATCAAAAGACTCCCTTCGGAGCATCCTTTAGTTCAAAACAGGAACTTCTTCCCTTTTTTCAAAATGGGAACTTCTTCCCCTTTTTATTTGTCTCGTTCGAGACTTAGAAATCAAATATGAAATGCATATGAATAAAGAAACCTTATGAATGTCCCCTTCGGGATTTAGACATAATTATGAAAACGTACGACTTATGGATGCCCTTTCGGGACTTAAGAGGTCAAGAAACTCAGGATATGGACAACACCCATATAAACATAAGGACATGAGCTCCTACATCTAGGAGTGGATTCATTATGTATATCGTTATGTTTTGCACTTGTCATAGATCATGCCAAAATGAAAGAAAGGATAACTTTAACATACCTGGAAGCTCACTTCTCGACTTTCCAACCTACCTCCTATCATGAAATCTAAATATAAAATCATTCATACTATCATTAGGCTCACCATAACACACTTGTCTTAAGTCTTCAATTTAAATCCATTTAAAATCTGCCGAAATTCGGGCAGCACCTCCCCCGTTTATATGCCTAGCCCGAAATCACAATCCAGCAACCAATAACAATAACAACAATGCCAACATCAACAACAATATCATCAATACCAATATTTTCCACAAACATCCCACACGATGTTTTCCAATTTTCTCAACTAACCAACTCGTTATACGAGTATTTAATAACTTTATCTCCATAAACAAACCTAAATCAATATCAATAAACGAGGATTCACACCTTTCCTCTGCTAGAACCACAATATCTTCACTTTCCACCTTGAGTTCAAGATAGGACTCACCGCAATACGATGTTATAACCGCAACTATACGCTGTCGGAACCTAAATCCGGAGATTAAACTTGATTTGGGCTATAATTTGGTGTTTGGGAGTTTGGGGAAAATTTCCAGAATTTTTGGGGATTCTTCTGGGTTTTGGATGAAGAAAGTGGGGGTAAGCCCCCCTTAAATAGATTTCCAGAATCTTCCCAAACCGACTTAAAATTTGCTCAGCGCGTTCGCGCAGGCTTATTTTACTGCCTGTGCGTTCATTTAGTAAAAAGGTCATAACTCTTAATCTCGTTATTGTATAAGGGCCCACGACCTATGATTGAAAATCTATTTCAATTATCTACAACTTTCAGTTGTTGTGTATTTTCAAATTTCAAACTTATAATGGCGTTTTGGCCTCTTAAAGTCAGATCATCCGAAAACGTATCCTTAAATCATCCTTTTGGAGGGCTTATGCCCATATTTGGCTTAAGGGTCCTTCTTAATACTTGCTCAACTTCCCATGTACTACTCATATAACTTTTCATATTTCCTTTATAAAACCCCGGTATGTGGGCCCCACCTTAACTTACAGTTACGAGGGCTATTCATCAAGTAACATATTAACTGATTTACACCATACGGTCTCCAAATGTCATATATATGTTATGCTTATACTCATATAATATAATCTTCATCCCTAATCCTTGTTAGAACCCGTATTTTTGTACATTGGAACAATCCGGATTAATTAAGATAAGTTAAGGACAAAACTATTCCGGGATATAAAGTCGGGATTTTTGACCTTTGATATTTTTTTTTAGACATAATTTGTTCATGAATTTGTTGGTATGGAATAATTAGGAGAATTTGGGACCAAAAGTGATAAAATTGGAAGTTGGAAAAGTCACCCATTTTCTATGGTGGCCGTGTAATGTGGAGATTGGCCCACACAATTTTTGTGTCAACTTTTAATTGGAACAACACATTAATGTGGGCCAAGGGAAATTGTACACTTCATAAATTGGTAAAAGATGACCACTTGTTCACTTCATTCACATAACACTTAGAAAAAAAAGGTGAAGAACACCACACTTAAGAGGGGCTCTCGGCCAGCCAAGGGGAAATTCAACCCCCATTTTAAGCTCTTCCAAAATTAATTCCTTGGTGTAAACCCATTATATTGAGGTCCCTAAGTAGCGTGGAGGTGTCGTTGGAGCGATCAACCCATTATTTTTCATCTTTGGAAACCCTAAGCTATTGGAAAATTGAAGAGAAAAGGTAAGATTTGATTATGTTTTGTATGTTATAAAGGTTGTATGCTTCTTGTAGTATGTTAAATTGGATGAATATCATGAAAAATAGTATGTTGGAAGTGAGTTGTGTGTGGTGTTAGCCGTGTGGAGTGGGTGTGTGTTGTGTTGTGTTGAAACTATGAACTAATGCCTAGTTAGTTTATTATGATCATTGTAAGGTGAAGAACGATTGAGAATCATCCATATATGTATATGTGTAGTGTTGGTAGAAATGGGTCATATTATATGACAATGAACGAATCGATATCGCTTAAGGTTTTAGTCGTCGTCGCTATGAATTCTATGTTGGAAATGAATGTTGAATGACTCAAACTGATTTTGTAGTTGTTGCGGACTGATTTGGAGACTATTGTGCATTTAATGTAAATTATATATTGATGAGAATAGCATTGTTAGAATGTGAATTGTGGATACAAATCATGATTTGAGAATGAGGAATGTGAAAAGTGGGGTTCTCGGGTTTGGGGCTGAGTTCGGCTGAATTGGAGAAAAATTTGGGTTGTTGGAAATGTTGTATGAATTGCTTAGAATGCCTTTAAATATTGTTGGTATGGGTTCGGGTTAGTATGTGAATGTATAAGCGTCGACGTTGGCTTGAATGCAAGTCGTCGAATTGAATTTATGTAAGTTGTTGAATAATGGAAAAGAGAGCTATTATTGTTGTATTGCCTTCCGGATTGGTTTTTAATGTTGCTAGGTTGGTTATTGTTGTTGTTGTTGATTGATTTGGCTTGTTAAATTCTCGGGTGGCCTATTCTGGGAAATGTTTTGCCCAAATTCCTGTAGAATTAAGGGCAATTTTGGAATTTAATGCCTAAACATCCATAGCTAATGTTTGGCACATTATGGCTTGTTTGTAGACCTTGGGTAGCCCGAATCGTAGATTGGATCTACCGTGAGTTTGGGTCTTATTGAAGAGCGTTTGAGGTATGTAAAGCAACCTTTCTTTTGGCATGCCTTAGTTAAAGTAGGCTATGATACGAGCCTCAAGGAAACTCTATTCTCGCAATCCGAGCATGTTTATGAATCGCACTTGTTCCTTGGAATTCTTATGTCGACATGACAAGACATTGATCCTTATGTTCTTGGAATTCATAAGTTGTAAAGATTACATGAAAGCTGATTTTTGTTTTAAAGTTTATTCTTTAGCGATTCCAAAATTTCAAACGCCCATAACTTTCACAGAAAAGCTCAGATTGCCTTGAAATTTTCGTAGAAGATTGTATGATGTTAGACGAGTATGTTTTCCATAGGCGGTCCCAGCTCAGGTCTATACCCGTCTGTGGGTCCCGCGACGCCCTTTGATGTAATTTCGATAACTTTTGAAAGGAAATGTTGTAATTATTATTCCGATTTCAAATATGACTATTTTACTTATCTTTTGGATTATGACAATGATTTTATGCATATGATTTTTATACGTAACTATGATTTCAAAAATTCTATTTGATCTGTTCCCGAGTGACGTTCGGAGGAAAACTTAATGTGACTATTATCCCGATTTCAAGTACGGTCAGTTACTTGTCTTTTGAGTTTATAATAATGAGTCGATAACATATGATGACCTTAGGTTTCACGGGGCGGGCCGGATTGGGTTGACGCTCGTCCGTGGGTCCCGCGACTTTTCTATGTTTGATTCCAACGACCTATTTTTAAAAGAACTTCATGTGGCTATGATTTCAACCCCCGAGCATGATTACTTAAGCGTTGTCTAGTTTGAAATGAAGATTTCTATGCATATGATTTTGGTACGTAACCATGGGTTCCGAAGTCTGATATGATATGTGATAATAGGATGATATGATGATTCTATACACCGAGACCCTCACTAGAGGGCCGGGACACGCTATGCATATGATGATATGATGATGACATGATTCTATACACCGAGACCCTCACAAGGGGGCCGGGACACGCTATACACCGAGTCCGTCACTAGAGGGCCGGGACACGCTATATGTATGTATATATGGGATGACGATATGATCTTACTTACCGAGTCTCTCGCTAGAGGGCCGGGACACGCTATGTGTATACGCATGTGCGTAATGATTGTCCGATTGGTATATGATATGAACTTGTATGAATTATGTTACGAAGGTAAGTTTTGTGGTTTACGGTTCGTATCCATGGCTCCTACTCCTTATTTAAAGTACGATTCCGCCTATTGTATTTCCCCGCTTTACATGCTCGATATATTCCGTCGACCCCTTTCTTCGGGGCCGCGTTTCATGCCCGCAGTACGGACGCGCGGCTTGGTGATCCACCGGTTTAGGACACTCTCTTCTCGCTATTGAAGTGCTCCCTTATTCGAGCCTACTTTTGGTATATATTCGTTCGTTGCATTGTACATATTTGTTCGGGGGTACGGCGGGGCCCGTCCCGTCATATGATTCAGATGCATGTTTAGAGGTCCGTGGACATGTTTGTGGGTTGTGCCTACTTCGTACAGTTGTGTTTGTGTATGTTGTGTTTGGGCGATTCCATTCTCCGTGGCAGCCTTGTCGGCCCACATATGTATATATGTTATTTTGTTGGCTCTGTGTGGCCTTTGTTGGTATTTTCTGTGCGCAGGGTTATTTTGGATAGTCCGTAAAACAAAGGAAACTCTGCCAAAATTTTCCGAAAATTATGTAAATTTGTAACACATGTTGTCGGCTTCTGTTATATATACCTGGATGTGTTTGATATAATCTGACGCAGCGTCTGATATTTGTATATATATAAGCCATCCGTGTGTGACTCTGTTGATAGGTGCGTTTGGGTGCCCAGATCGGGCACTAGTCACGGCCTACGGGGTTGGGTCGTGACAATCCTTGTATAACTTTACTCTCCCTTGAGCTCATACTAAGCCGTCTACAGTCTTGGTAACGCGAAATTTTCCGGGGTGTAACATATAGTGCTACATGTGGCATGAAGGAAGAAAGATATGTGGCAGGCTGTAACGACCCATTCGGTCGTTATAGTGCTTTTGACCCATTTACCCCGTTGACCCTTCCTCGAGCCCTACTAGTACGATTTTGACCCGCTGGAATGGGTGGCTCGATTCTCGAGGTAGTCGGGAGAGTTTTATGATGACTTATGCAAAGTAGAACCTTAAAGTGAAAAACAATTGACCGATAGTTGACTTTTGGGTAAACGGACCTTTTTCAGCAATTAATCAATTCTGAGAGGTCCGGATGGTTGATTATGACTTGGTGGGATGTTCAGTTAGGTTCCCGAGGCACTTGGGAGCATTTTGGGTTATTGGTTATAAAGTTGGTCTTTGGCCATTGGGTGTTGACCTGGTCAAATAGACCTCCGTTGGAATTCTGAGACTACGAGTGAGTCCATAGCGCATTTTTATTTATGGTTGCATGCCTGGTTTGTGTCTGGGAGGTCTCGGGAGATTGTCGGGTCTTGGAAAGAAGTTGGTGAAAAACCAGCATTTTTTTTGGTGTCTGATGCCCGTTGCATGCCTGGTTTGTGTCTGGTTCTCTTTTGCATGTTGTAGTGGTTTCGTAGTAATCCGCTACAGTGGAAGGGCTCCGCTGTAAGGGACTTGCTGGGGCTATAGTAAGCGGCGGGAGCGGACCCGCTGTAGCGGTCCCTCTACCGCTGCGGTGGGTGACGCAGACTAGAATCCTATTTATTGCTAAGTTAAAACTCTTCATTTCCTATTCCTATATTTATTGTTCCAAAGAGTCTTTAAGGCGAATTGAAGAGGTTCCAAGCAGATTTTTCTTGGGGGTAAGTTCTCTAACCTTGATTTCATTCATTTACCTTTCCTAAGCATGTGAATTAATCGTAGAAAATATAGAGAACTTAAGGAAGAAAAGGGGTTTTGACCTTTACTTTATTATTTGATATGTATTCTTTCAATATGAGATTTGTTGATGGGTTTGTCACGGCCCAAATTTGGAGCGGCGTGACCGGCACTCAATGCCAAACTAGGCCCCGAGCGAACCACTCTAAATCTGAAACTCTGCTAAGGCCTACTGTATCGCACACCGACAATATCAACCGGTGCGAGGTCATAATGCGGATATATATAAACAAATGTTGTACGTCTCGTCCGAACTAGGCACACACGGACCCAAATATATATACACAATCGAGCAAGCCGACGAGGCCGCTATGTGTAGGCTGAACAAAAAAACTGAGAGCCAACATGGCTATATAGTATCCCAACTACATACAACTGTCTACAGACCTCTAGGGAACACGAGCTGCAGAAAGGACAGGACAAGGCCCCGTCACACCCACATAGACATGTCAAAATAGCATACCACCAAAGGGACTGCAGCTCCGGACCAAGTGGAGTGCACTGACTACGGCTGAGTGGAAGGCCTACTGAGTTGAATCGTCTATTCTACTACCTGAACCTGTGCGCATGAACGCAGCGCCCCCAGACAAAGGGACGTCAGTACGAATAATGTACTGAATATGTAAGGCAAGATAACAACTGAAATGAAATAACAAACTCTACTCTGGATATCTCAACAAAGCATCTGGAGGTGCTCTACCTGGGTTGCCTCTCATCTGAGGCAAGATAACATCACTCTATAGATATAACTTCGTGACTCGAAGGTCAGGCATAGATAACATAACTCCATAAATAAAATTCCGTGACTCATAGGCCAAGTATAATCAACTCCATGACCCGTAGGTCAGGCCTAAGCAACTCCGTGACCCGTCGGTCAGGCAATAACTCCATGACCCGTAGGCCAGGCGATAACTCCATGACCCGTAGGCCAGGCGTATACATATAATGATAACTCGAAGGAAACATAATAGCCTATAAACAACATATCCACTAATTATACCTCCTGACATTCAATCATCTCATATAACTCAACTATTCTTATACTAGCTCTTAACTAGAGAGGAGTACTACACTAGGGTTATGGTAACCCAAGTATAATCTTCGTGAATAGCAGACCTTTGTGCGAATAGTCAAAAAGGTCTCAATAGTAGGAATCTTAAGAAATGGAATCATCATCATTGTTACCATCATAGAAACATCCATTTTTAGCATCATAAGCACTTTGAGAATCGTGACCTTCGGGCTTTTAGGAAATAAGGATATTATAGAATCCATGTATGCGTTCATAGGAAAAAGAATCATGCCTTTAGAAAGAAAGGAAGTAGCCTTAACATACCTGGAAGCTTACTTCTCAACTTTTCCAACTTACTTTCTGTCTTGCAATCTACATAAGATCATTCGTAGTCCCATAATCTACATATAAAGCCATTCATACTATTGTTAGGCTCATTATCATATGCTTGTCTTAAGCCTTCAAATTAAATCCTCTTAAAATTTACCGAAATTGGGGCAGCATCTCTCTTGTTATTTCCCTAGCCCGGAATCACAATACCAACATAACAACAACTACAATAAAGACCAACATCAACAACATCATTATCAATAGCAAAATATTCCATAAAACATCCCACGCAATGTTTTTCCAATTTCTCAACCAACAACTTTATTATACAACCATTTAGTCACTCTATCTTCGTAAATAAACCAAAAGTAATATTAATAAGGAGAGATTCATACCTTATTTTTGTTAAAACAGCGATATCTTTAATATCCACCTTGAATCCACCGCAAAATCATACTAGAATCACATCTATGCATTATCCGAGCTTCGATTAATATTCGCCACTTGAAAATCACTCAAACCCTCAACTTTTTATGACATAATTTCCCTTTATGTTGCTGAGCTTTAAAATCTGAGTTTGGGTGAAAAATATGGGGTTTTGCCCCTTTTATAAGGTTCAAAAGTCGGGTCGGGTCACTGTAGCAGTACTGTAGCAAGTCGTTACTGTAGCAGTTACTGTAGCACGGGTTTCTGCTTTGTCAGCCTAACTTGTAACGACCATAATTCTCTACTCCGGTGTCGTATCGATGAGCGATTTGTTGCGTTGGAACTAGACTCGACGAACTTCATTTTAGGCTGTTGTTTCACTTAAAAACACTTTATATGCTAAGAGATATTCTTCCCTCAAGTTGGACCAAAATTTTTACATGAAACTTTACCTATCCTTTGTCCAAAGTCGTACCACTCCATTTTTTCTGTTCATTTCCTTATAAAAACTTTCGGTATACCTTATATACATCCTTCACTCATTAAATATACTTAATAATGCTTGCTCCTTATATTCCAAAGTGGTTTTACTTAACCATAACTCAACGTACTTATGTTTCAAATTTGATAAGTGCTTCTTCGAAGATACGGGATGTAACAGGGTTTGACTAATCTAAGCATGGAATTTGATGAATTAGTAACCAATAGGCTTGAATCTTCCATTCTAGTTGAGAAATTGAAAGTTTGGGTTTATACCCAAAATTGGGGTTTTTGCTTGACTGATGAAATTGATCGATACTTGAGCTAATGTAACAATTGGGGAGTAGAATTGAGAACGTTGGGTTACCTATTCCATCTTTGAAATACTCATTTTATCCTTATGGGCCCATTTTCCCTCTTTTTCTTAGTTGATTTTGATTCGAACGATATTATAGCACTATGGGTATCGTTGCTTATCAGTTCTGTAACGACCCGTTCGGTCGTTATTGCATCTCAGACATTTTTGACCCTTTCCTGAGCTTGGTTAGCTCACTTTTGACTCGAGGGGACTGTTGACATGCTTTCCGAGGTTTTCAAAGTCGATTTGGGCGAGTTTTTGTGAAATTTGGGGCTTTAAGCGAAAAAGAGTTGACTCAAAATTCACTTTTCGGTAAACAAACCTTTTTTGAAAATTTGTCGATTCTAAGAGGTCTGGATGGTCGTTTAGAACTTGCGCGCATATCTAGTTCGGTTCCCAATGCACTCGGATGCATTTTGGGACTTGGGTTGGGAAGTTGGTTATGAGGTATCGGGAGTTGACTTGGTCAACAAGACCTCCGACGAAAATTTCGAGGCCACGAGTGCGTTCGTAGCGCGTTGTTATGTATATCTGCATATTTGGTTTGTGCCGGGAGGTTCGAGGATGGTTCCAAGTGTCGATTCCAAGTTTGGAAGACACCAGAATTTATCTAGTGTCTGGTGGCCACCATGGCGGTCAGGTGGCCGCCATAGCGGTCGGGTGGCCGCAACAACAGTTGACGGGCAGAATCTGCTATTTTTAAGTTTTAAAAGCCCCAACCTTAAGTCATTATTTCATTCTCATATCTCTAAGCTTGGGAGGCGATTTTTAGAGGGTTTTCACTAGTTCTTCACAAAGGTAACATCCTTGACCTTAGAATCATCTATTCACTTCTCTTAACCATTAATCTATGCTAAGATTCTTCCTAAAAGTATGAAGGCTAACTGGGTTTTGGGGTTTTCTTCTATAATGAACTTGTGGTTATAAAACCTTGATTTGTTGGTGGATTTAGCTTGGTTAAGCATGGAATTGATGGATAATAGCTATAGTAACTTGAATCTTCCATTTCTAAGGCTTAATTTGTGAATTAAAGGCTACGGTTTATACCCAAATTTGAGGGTTTTCTATATAATCCGAATTTTGAGTAATTGTTAACTAAATTAGTTGATTAATAATGGGAATTGAACATCTAGAACACTAATTCCATGGTGAGAGCTTTGGATTATTATTTTTACTTTATTAGTTTATGAACCCCAGTTTATGGGTTGGAATTTGGGGATTTAATAAGAGTTAAGTTTATTAAATACCTTCTTCTTGTTTCTAATTTCGCATTTGAATATGGTACACTTTGATTATCTTGAGGCTCAACGTAAAGGAAGGGCACAAGTTTGACTCGAGATTCTTTGCTCGACTTTGGAGTAGGTTACAACTTACCTTTGTGGTGAGACTTCGACTAGCGAAGCGTATATTTAGATAATATTGTCGGAGATTCATGTAAACCTTCGGGTATGAAGTTTGGGTTGGATGTTGCCTTAGGGTTTGGTATTGCTTGTGACTTGTTTGATCGGGCTTGTGGCCTGCAGACTCCATAGGACCTTGTTTGGTATGTTGTGTATAAATTGGTGGATTGTTTGTGAATTGGGAGTCAAACGGAAGGACGAAATTTCTTGATTTTGATACTAGTACTTAGTGTACGCCTTGTTATTAGTATAGAAATCTTGGGATATTTGATCCTTATTGTTTTGGAAATTGGAGATTCATTATAATTACTCTGTGGGTCATTATTGATGATATTGGTGCGCTTTGTATGGCACAGTTGTGTATCATTTGTGATATTGGTGCATTATGTTTGGCATGACTTGAACTTGATATTGTTCATGGATTGTACTTGCATGGTTCCATATTCATACTCATATTCATGGCATATAAATTATTGAGTCATCTAGGCTTGTGACATGGGATGACAGGTTATGCTAGGCTGTGTGATACAGAATGACAGAGATGGAAATACTTATACTAAATTGTTAGGCTTTGTGATTGAGTGCGATCATAGAAATGAGAAGGAAACATTGATGACTATGATATTATGAGACTTGATTATTAGTAGCATTGAGAGTTGTGACTCCATTGTGGTTTATCTTGTTGCCTTGATGATGATATTATTTGTGTGCCCCTACGTGGAACGGTTGGTTGATATGATTCATTAATATTGTACTTGCGTATTCGCATCTGTTTGCATACGTTATTGCATGGGATATTGAGTCGTCTACATTTTGTGCGGGTAATAGATATTTTACGAGACATATTGAATCTTAGTCATCTACGGTTTGTGTGCGAAGTGACTGATATGGAACACTGGTATTATGAGACTTTCGGATATTTTGTCCTCGAAATTTGTGTGCGGAGTGATGGTGCTTGGACTTTATGGGTCCCCCATGGATTGTGCTGCCGAGGCGTGGAGGTATTCCGCCATCGGAGTACAAGAGTACATGCATTGCATTGCATTCATACCTCATATTGCATTGCTTTGATTATACTTCTTGTCTGTTATGAGTTAGACTACGTTGGTTGGATCGTACTAGTGGACTTATTTGATATATGTGAATAGTTGGAACAATTGAGATTAGTTGCTATAACATAAGGTTGGATATGAACGGTGATTACGTGGAAAAGCATGACTTGTACTCTATCGTTACTTGTTTTCTTTTACCTTATTGTCCTTATATATGTCAACTAGGCTTAGTCGGCCTATGATACCTACCAATACTGGTTGTTTTGTGCGACTACGCTTGCTGCGTTCTTTTATGGATACGAGTATTAGGCCAGGTTCACTCTTTCCTGCGGGCGATCGGTGAGGGCACAACGCTGTAGAGTCATTCCGGGGTAAAAGCACGATGACGGCGGCTGCCCGGATGTTCTTTTCCTTACTTACTTGTCTTACTCTTATTTCGAGACAATTGTATTATGAGACTTTTCCATCTTCGAGACTTGTAGTATTTAGCTAGTGCTCTTGTATGACGGACGGATCTACGGGTGGTTTATGATTACTTCCGCATTTATTATATATTCAGATGACAGGCTTCGTTGCTTTATTTTCTTCTGCCATATATATACATATATACTGAGTTTGTGAATGTTGAATTAAGGGTTCACCTACTGAGGTAGGATAGGTAGGTGCCCGCGCGACCTTGTGAAATTGGGTCGTGACAAGTTCTAACTTAGAATTTGATAATGGATACACTTTGAGTACTTGAAGGCTCTCCGGAAAGGCAAGCTGCATATTTGATTGTTCGTGGCTCCAGCTCGGCCGGAGTAGGTTACGACTTACCTTACGGTTAACTTCGGTTAGCGAAAACATATGTAGAGTTAGTGATTGTCGGGCGAGTGGATATATATATATATATATATATATATATATATATATATATAAAATATATTACATACTTAAAACTATACTATTTTAAATAAAGAAGTCGTATAATATTTCAATTTCTAGGTGTTTTCTAACAATGTTTTGTAGGAAATAAGAAATTCATGAATATAGCTATAAAGGAAAAAAACAAGAAGGTTGCGGCACATTCACTTCACAACGCAAAGAATGAAGATACATCTCCTCAAGATATATTTCTCAAAATCTATCTTCTCGAGATGCATCTTCCTCACATGACATTTCAACACTTAATGTTATATCCCGCATTTCGTACGTCGGGATATTCCGGGTAAATTGCGGGAAGTTATGGACAAGGCTATTTTCCGATTTTGTTTTAATGCACAAAGTCGCTTATGATTTCATTGGATGGAAATATTAAGAAAAATTTGGGGTTAAAAGTGGAATTATGGAAAATAATATTTCATGAAATATGGGACCAAAAATGAATTATGAAAAGTTAGACATTTCATGAAAATTTGGGGCCAAAAGTGAAGTTTTGGAAATTTTAATTCATGAAAAAAAAATGACCATGTGGCCATGCACATGACTTGTGGGCCATAGGCCACATGTATGAGGTATATAGGTAATATTAGATGACTTATTAAGTCATCTTCACCATTTCATCTCCTAGAAATTTCAAGAAACATGAAAAAAAAGGAGAAAACGGCCAAGGGCTGGCCGAAACTTGCCCCTCAATTTTGATCATGGAAAATTCTTTTCTTCTAGTTTTTCTACCAATTGGAAGGCCCTCGTTAACGTGGAGTAGTTGTTGGAACAAGAAAACCGCTCGTTGTCGCAATTCACCAACTTGGCCGTGTGAAGAACATGA